>NC_091328.1:8007748-8075248 GCF_038502225.1 Cherax quadricarinatus | reverse complement strand
GATGAAGTGAACCTTCCTGATGTGAATGATGTGAATGATGAAGTGAACCTTCCTGATGTGAATGATGAAGTGAACCTTGTGAATGATGTGAATGATGATGAAGTGAACCTTCCTGATGTGAATGATGAAGTGAGCCTTCCTGATGTGAATGATGACGTGAACCTTCCTGATGTGAATGATGAAGTGAACCTTCCTGATGCGAATGATGAAGTGAACCTTCCTGATGTGAATGATGAAGTGAACCTTCATGATGTGAATGGTGAAGTGAACCTTCCTGATGTGAATGATGAAGTGAACCTTCATGATGTAAATGATGAAGTGAACCTTCCTGATGTGAATGATGAAGTGAGCCTTCCTGATGTGAATGATGAAGTGAACCTTCCTGATGTGAATGATGAAGTGAACCTTCCTGATGCGAATGATGAAGTGAACCTTCCTGATGTGAATGATGAAGTGAACCTTCCTGATGTGAATGATGAAGTGAACCTTCCTGATGTGAATGATGAAGTGAACCTTCCTGATGTGAATGATGAAGTGAACCTTTATGATGTGAATGATGAAGTGAACCTTTATGATGTGAATGATGAAGTGAACCTTCCTGATGTGAATGATGAAGTGAACCTTCCTGATGTGAATGATGAAGTGAACCTTCCTGATGTGAATGATGAAGTGAACCTTCATGATGTGAATGATGAAGTGAACCTTCCTGATGTGAATGATGAAGTGAACCTTCATGATGTGAATGATGAAGTGAACCTTCCTGATGTGAATGATGAAGTGAACCTTCCTGATGTGAATGGTGAAGTGAACCTTCATGATGTGAATGATGAAGTGGACCTTCATGATGTGAATGATGAAGTGAACCTTCCTGATGTGAATGATGAAGTAAACCTTCATGATGTGAATGATGAAGTGAACCTTCCTGATGTGAGTGATGAAGTGAACCTTCCTGATGTGAATGATGAAGTGAACCTTTATGATGTGAATGATGAAGTGAACCTTCCTGATGTGAATGATGAAGTGAACCTTCATGATGTGAATGATGAACTGATCATTCGTATTGTTGTTGCATTTCTCCTTGCTGTTGTTATTCTCGGTGAACACAAGTATATCTGTGTCATTGCATCGGCAGACTGATTCTTGTACCACGGTCTTGTCTGTCGTTCATCTGAAGGAAAGATTGCAAGCCAGGAAGAGGAGCCTTGCAACAGCTGGATGCCTAGCAATACGGGAGCCGCCCCGGCTATACTCATATGACACCTGCCTTAAAGCATCCGGAAGGAGTTACCATATAAACTTGGACAGATGACAAGCAGGTGGTGTGGGGCTACACATGCGCCTTCACATCGGCTGGCGCCTGTCTCCAGTACAGCAGGAATGAAGGTGGTGTAGCTACCAGCTTCTGGGAGTTGAAAAAGTCTAGATAATACAGTGAACTTGTCCAAGCCTCAGAGACATTCGGCTCGTGCGGAAAGAGCCCTTTCTTGTCCCTGGAGGAGTAAGCAAAAGGACTTTTATCAGGAAAACTATAAAGATTCCTAGGCAGCTAGCTTTCTGATCCAGAGTGTCAGCACTGCTATTCAAAGGGGTAATGCTTGTTGTATCATGGGTACACTGTATTCCAGCTCTGAGGAGCTCCAGGAGATTGTTGACATGTAATTGTTAACAAATACACCTGTGTATTTGTTGTATATCTCAATATACTGTAAGACTTTATATAAACACACACAGCTACTGTGGTGTGTGTGTGTGTGTGTGTGTGAGAGAGAGAGAGAGAGAGAGAGAGAGAGAGAGAGAGAGAGAGAGAGAGAGAGAGAGAGAGAGAGAGAGAGAGAGAGAAGCGTCAGCAGTGATGACGAAGGTGGTGACCTCACCACTTTACGTCATCACCTACACCTGGCGTTGATGACGTTATCACCGCTTGGAGGGTACCGCGTGGGCCCGAGCGGTCCTCGCCCACGCACGACTCACCATCAACCCAGATCTAACTTCACCTACTTTTCGCTACGCTCAGTTTCGTATGCCAGTCCCGGAGTGGCTTTCTTAACGTTAGCTTAGGTTAGGTTAAGCTAAGTTAAGATAGTGTCCAGTAGGTTACATTAAGTTAGGTGAGGTTAGATTATGTTAGATTACATAACCATGTAAACATGTATATTGAACCTTAAATATATTAAATCTCTCTCTCTCTCACTTTATATTCTAGATTTTTGCATAAATTCTAGACGTCATTATTGCTTCTCTTATGAGAGCCACACAGCTAGTGCCTTTACATGATACTAATTTCCTGTTATCTTCATCGTAATTGGTAGTTAGTCCCTCGTTAACAAGGTCAGAGCAGGTGGGATATGTTTACCAATATATGCTACCAATTGCTGTGTGTGTGTGTGTATTTGTGGCCTGTTGGTTCTTATCATATCTATTCTTGAAGCTGTGTATTGAGTTTGCCTCCACCACTGCTTCATCCTGAGACCAAAGAAATACTTCCTGACATCCCTGTGACCCATCTGTCTTCAGCTTCCACCTGTGTCCCCTAGATCCTGGTCCTCTTCGTCTAACAATCTGTCCCTATCGGTTCCTCTTAAGGTCTTGTATGTAGTAATCGTATTTCCGTTGTCTTCTCCATCAAGGTCGTCAAGTTTATGTGCATTATTACAGTGTAAAACATTGGTCAAAGAAAGCATGCCAACGCCATCTATTATTGAGATAACCAAGTAGGTTCTCTCTCCTGCCAGATACCGACAGATGATTTTTCTTTATCCTTGTAATATACACATCTTTAATACATTTGTTCTGTATATATATATATATATATACATATATATATATATATATATATATATATATATATATATATATATATATATATATATATATATATATTATATATATATATATATTTATATATATATATACAAACATTTTCTCTACGTCCAGAGCAGGACTCGAACCTGCAAACTATGTACTAGAGTCCACAGTACTTTACCACGGAGCTAGATTGAGGTCTGGCGCCGTGCTAAATTACTGTGGACTCTGATACAGAGTTTGCAGGTTCGAGTCCTGCTGTGGACGTAGAGACAATGTTTGTAAATAATTTAGCCTGTCTGCGAATTGTTAAGCATATATAAAGTGTTTGTTGGGAGTGTTAAGTTGTGTGTTTGTTGTGTTTCAGACCACGCCTTTGGTCACTGCCTCTCAGATTATGGCCACTACAAGGAAGAAGATCTCCACCGGTGAGTCTCCTGCCTCTTACTAACATATCTTCCACATAGTGTATATACACCAAGTAATGTGTATGCCCTGAGTGCGTATGCGTAGTGTGTAGTGTGTGCGTCAGTCTATATATATTATATATATATATATATACATATATATACATATATATATTATATATATATATATATATATATATATATATATATATATTATATATATATATATATACATATATATACATATAGGTGTCTGAATCAGTGTACATACATTGATGGTTTAGAAAGACACGTAAGCAAACACTATAACATTTATTAGAAAACGTTTCGGTCCTGGGACCTTGATCACTTCTAACATACAGAGGTAGAAAGACATTATATATATAGGCGGAGAGTGAGATGTGACGCACGTGACCTGAGGAATGTCATAAGAACATAAGAATGGAGGAACACTGTTGAAGGCCTACTGGCCCATGCGAGGCAGGTCCCCATCAAAACAACCTCTGCCTACGATGAGGACGAGTAGACGATGAAATCACGTGACTCCTGTGTTGTTGGGTTGGTGCTGCTTAAGTATCATGTATGCCAATGTTTTTGAAATTTTGTAGTTTCCAGTGTTGCGTTCTATAGTGTCGGTGACGGTGATTAGTGAGGCTTCTAGGCACCGTCGGCGTCTGAGGTCTGGTTCGGTGAGAACGAGTTGTGCCTCGTTCCAGTTCATCAAATGCCCCGTGGAGTCTCTGTGGAGGACACAGGCGTACCTTACATCGTCTCTGTTAGAGGCATTTCGATGCTCATTCAGGCGGACTGCAAGATCTCTGCCTGTCTCGCCTACATATTTCTTGGGACAGAACCCACAGGGGATAGTGTAGACGCCTGCTGTAGAAGTTAGAGGTGTGGGGCTGCGATTAGTAGTGAGGTCTTTGATAGAGGATGTGTTTATGGTGGAAACGTTGATGTTACTCATAGCAAGTGCCCGGCGAGTATTCGTGGCAACATCGCCACACGGGAGTACTATGAACTGTTTAGGGGGCTGTTCCATGGGCGGTTTGTTGAGGATAGCTTGTGCCTTGAGTCTGCAATCTCGGATGAAGAAAGATGGGAACTGAAGACGTGTAAAGGCTTGTGTTATGTAAGTGCATTCTTCTTCTAGAAAACAAGGGCTGGAGATGCGAAGAGCTCTCAAGAAGAAGCCAATGAGGACTCCTCTCTTAGTGCGGGTATCTTGGTGTGAATAAAAGTGTATAAGATCGTCCTTGTTGGTAGGTTTTCTGTATGTTAGAAGTGATCAAGGTCCCAGGACCGAAACGTTTTCTAATAAATATGTTATAGTGTTTGCTTACGTGTCTTTCTAAACCAACTTGTCGGTATTTATTACCAAGGTTTATACCATCTTGACATACATTGATATATAAATTATTAGAGTATTCTTGATGTGTATAGGTGAACTGCTGCCGTAGTGACCCTCGTGCAGTTGATAGACTTGAAAGCTAACTACCCAGGACCTCTCACCCAATGGTTAGCTAGTAAGGGGGGAGGGAGGGTACTCAGATGGGGGTGAAGGGCTCTTAATCCGAGGAACTGGAGATACCCTGGCAGTAACCAAACCTGATTTGTCTCCCATTTTGACCCCCTACGGACTTGGCGCTTCCTCATGATTATAATAATAATAATAATGATAATAGTAAATTTTAGTACTAATAATAGGTACAGGTAGAAAGGGTAGCAATTAGCATGTATGAAATAAAGAGCAGGTAAAACAAAGGAGAAGAGACCAATGATGAAGGTAAGGGGGGAGAGAGAGAAATCGGAGAAAGCACACTCAAAGAGGAATTGAAAATCCAGAGGAATAGAGATGGAAGATAAGGAGGAGAATCATTAGCAGAAATGAGAGGCAACATGAACTGATGTTAGAAAAACGGTATGTGGCTGCTCGAGTGTAATCCTGCAGTACGTAGATTAGTGAGAGAAGACTGAGAGTGAACATTACGCCGAACATATTAACAGCGGTAACAGAGAGAAGTACGATAGGGTCCATGAGATAGTGATAACAGCGGCAACAGAGATTTACAACAGGGTCAAGAAGCAATGGCAACAGGAGTAACAAACAGTGGTAACAGGAGTAACAGTGACAGCAGGAGTAACAGGGACAACACGAGTAAGAAAGTGACAGCAGGGCCAAGAAAGTGACAACATGGCAAAGTAACAGTGATAACAGGAGTAAGAAGCAATGACAACAGGGGTAAGAAACAGTGACAACAGGAATAAGAAACAATGACAACAGGTGTAAGAAAGGGACAACAGGAGTAAGAAACAGTGACAACAGAGCCATGAGATAGTAACAGCAGCAACAGAAATACCGTGACATTAACAACTGGGCAAAGGAACAGTGACAGCAGGCCAGTAGATAGTGATAAGAGGGACGAAACTAACAGGAGACAGACACTGGCGTTGACAGCAACAGACAGACCAGATATAACATAGACAACAACATCGGCAGCAATAGACAGACCAGAGGTGACATAGGTCACAACGACAGCAACAGACCAAAGGTGACGAGGGCCGTACCAGACAGACAGACAGACACAGACAGTGTGTGAGTGAGGAGCGTGGGTGGGTTGAACTATATATAGCCAACCTCTGGGTGTCGATAGTGAGGGTAGGTAGAAGCAAGTGTTGACGTCACTCCCCCACTCCCTCCTGTTGCTACTTCTGTTGTTGCTACTGCTCTTATTACTGTTGTTATTGCTGCTGTTCTTACACCTGCTGCTACTGTTCTGCTGTTACTGCTCTTATTACTGCTGTTACTGCTCTTATTACTGCTGTTACTGTTTTTCCTCCCTCCTGTTAGTGTTCCTACTGCTCTTCCTCCTGTTGCTATATATAATCCTGCAAACTCCTCCAGTAGACCAGCTTCCATGGAGCACAAACCGTCCCACTGGGACAAACCGATCATGGAAAAAATCGCCAACACAGTGCTCACCAACGCTTCAGGAAAGGACAAAGGTCGTCTCCTGGCAGTGAAGGCACCACACTCAGGAGATTTCCTTCTAGCTGTTCCCAATTCTTTCCTGGGCACTCGACTCGACCCACAGGCTATTCGGATTGGTCTTCCTCTTCGCCTAGCAGTCCTCATACTCACCGGACATAGGTGTATTTGCGGCAGGGCGACAGCTGATCAATTTGGACTTCATGTTCTCGTGTGCCACACATCAGAAGGGAAATATGCGAGACATGAGAAGGTTAACGACATCATAAAGAGAAAGTTTCGCCACAGCCCGTTGCCCAGTTGAACGGGAACCCCAAGTACAGAGGTCTGACGGAAGTCAAAAGCGTCCCGATGCAGCCACTATGCTACCCTGGAAGGATGGTAAGCAGATTGCCTGGGACTACACCTGTGCTGCCACATTGGAAGACACCTACTTGCTATACTCTGAAGCTGAAGGGGGTTGAGCCGCCAGCTACAGGGAGACCCAGAAGACCCGCAAATATGAAGGCCTGACCCCTTGCTATAACTTCATCCCAGTAGGGTCGGAGACTCTCGGAGCACGGGGCAAGTGTGCTCTAAAGTTCCTCAAAGAGCTGGGTGAAAAACTCATCACAGAAACCAGGGATCACAGAGCGATCAGCTTCATCTTTTACAGACTCAGAGGGTAAATGCCTGCAGCATCCTGGGTACCCGGCCCACCGCCAGGGAGCTGGACGAAGTATTCGAGATGTAGCTCTGAGATGTTATTTATGTTATTCTACTCCTTATTGTAGTTTTGTCAATGTATTTTGTCTTTAAATAAAGTCTACATAGAATGTAGAATATAGGGAGTGGTAGGAGAAGAATATTCAAACAGCTCTGGGGAGAACCTTGAGTTTTCCCTGAAGTTTATTCTTTTCTCTGAGGATGAGGGTCCCCAGCACAGTTCCAGAGGTGGTACCTCCCTATATATAGTATATATAATATATGTATATATATATATATATATAATATAATATTATATAACAAAAAAAAGGCACAATACCGTGACTGGAACGATACACAAATAACCCGCACATAAAAGAGAAGCTTAGGACGACACTTCGGTCCGACTTGGACTATTTACAGTCACACTGTGTGACTTTGTAAATGGTCCAAGTCGGACCGAAACGTCGTCGTAAGCTTCTCTCTTTTATGTGCGGGTTATTTGTGTAATATTATATGTTACATATTCCCCTCCCTTGGGTCAAACTTGATTGCCTTCCATTCCCCTAGGTGTTGCATGACTCGTACAGGTTTAGCATTCCCTCATGAGCCTCATGATGATGACGTATATATATATATATATATATATATATATATATATATATATATATATATATATATATATATATATATATATATATATATATATATTCTCTGAAACACGTCAAGGGGGAAAAAAAAAAGTGGAAATAAGCTTCATTTTGCTTTAGTTAATGGTCGCTTAAGATGCACGTTTTCTTCTGAAATACTTCATAGAAAACGAGTAACTTCCTAATAATAATGATAACAGTAATAATTATTAATTAATTAATTAATTAATGTCTGTATAATAATAATAATTTAATTAAAAATAATAATGTCCCCTATAATAATAGTTTTTAATTTAAAAATTAATAATATCTGAATGTAATAATAATAATAATAATAATAATAATAATTTAGGTATGACTTGGGATCAGATGAACTACGACAACTGGAGCAGGAGATGCAGCGGCTCTTCCTGCTGGGTTACCGCTGGTCTCACACCTACACCCAGTGTGTCCTCCAGACTCTGCTACACTCCATACGTCGCAAGTAAGTGTGCAACATCTCCCAGGGTCCGGTGGGTTCTGGAGACCAGCACCAGCAGTTACACGGGGCTGTTCCACCCTCCTCCAATGGGAGTGTTAAGATTTTGTTGGGATTTTTAACCCCGGAGAGTTTAGCCACCCAGGATAACCCAGGAAAGTCGTTGCGTCATCGGGGACTGTCTTATTTCCACTGGGGTCCTTAAATCTTGTCCTCGGCAAGAGTGGAAACACGCTCATTGTTCCCACTCTTGCCGTGGATCGAACCACGGACACTCAGTGTGTGAGGCGAGAGTGTTGTCTACCAGGCCATTGGCCTAGTAGGCCTGTATCTCCATTGACTAAGGATCGAACACTCATAGCTATCTGTTGGCAGGTGCTCCTGACTGTGGTAAACATTTTACAGGGCTTTAAATATTCTTGTCTGGTGGTGAAAAGCTTATGTACAGCCTTAATGACCCTAATGTAGTCGATAGGCTTTGAACCCCATTAACCATTAATCCGCCTTCATCGTGGTTATGATTGCCGAGGTGCCTGTAGGGACCTCAGTGAACTTTAAAATAACCGAGGTGCCTGTAGGGACCTCAGGGAACTTTAAAATAACCGAGGTGCCTGTTGGGACCTCGGGGAACTTTTAGGAGATTATTTTGCTGTAATGTAATGGAATTCTTATTTGATGCTGGTTATATTAACTTGATGTGATAGTATTTATTGGTAGTGGTCGCTTTATTAATGGTGGTAATTTTTATTACTGATTTTAGCCTCGTGTTGTATATAATTTTTATTGCTAAGTGCATTGAATGACCTGCATGGTAGCCAGGCAGCTCTGTAGTCACTACTACTACTACTATTACTGCTGCTGCTACTGCTACTACTGCTAGTACTACTACTACTACTACTATTACTACAGTTGCTGCTACTTCTCCTTTTAATGGTATTACCACTAATAATACCACTACTACTAATACTACTGGCACATAGATTAACTCTTATAAAGAAAAGAGACATGTGGCAGAGCCAGATTTTAATGTGACGTTTCGCCCTGTATAGAGCTTCATCAAGTTATATTTCGCTCTGTTTAGAGCTTTGCCAAACCATGTTTCACCCTGTGTAAAGCATTATCAAGTCATGTATCCTTGCAAAGTTTTATCAAGTCACGTTTCGCTCTGTGTAGACTGCAGAGGTTTTATCAAGCCATGTTTCGCCATATGTAGAGCATTATTAATAAAAACATTGATCCTCACCCGTTTGTTTACTGCTGTCAACGGGCGGTCATTATATCTGTTGATCTTGTTAGGCAAAGGTCGTCAGAAAACAGGACAAGTGTTTCCTGACGCGGGTCTTAGTCATAATGATGACGTACAGCTGGAACTTTTGGTTATCTGATCGAGGCCTTCCGCTGGCTTATCCCTCTACCCCTTTTTAAAAATCATGGTTATTGATAACTATTTTTTATATATTTGATGATTGACCTTGTATTGTTGTCCCCAGGAGTGAGTTTGACATCAGCAACTGCAACGGCGACCTGGACCAGGATCTAGAAGGAGCCCTGAGGGCCATAGAAGGAGAGGAACTGGTGAGTAGGGAGTAGTGTACTTACCTAGTTGTCGTTACAGGGGTCGAGTCACAGCTCCTGGCCCCGCCTCTTTACTGGCCGCTACTAGGTCACACTTCATGCTCCATGAGCTGGTGGATAGGGAGGGAGATGGGTGAGAGACGGTGAATGAGTGAGGCTAGTGAGTAAAGAGAGGGAGGGAGAGAGGAAATGAATGAAAGATGGAGTAGAAGAATGAAGTGTGTGGTACAAGAGAGGGAGGAAGTTCCATGGGTACTGGATGTGAAGAGAAAGTAATAAAACACACACAGAGAGAGAGAGAGAGAGAGAGAGAGAGAGAGAGAGAGAGAGAGAGAGAGAGAGAGAGAGAGAGAGAGAGAGGAGCAGAGGGAGAGGCTGGAACTGACAGTGGGTAGACTGTGAAGACAGTGGCAGATTCAGCTGTTGTAATGAAGAAAGTAAAGACAAATGGTGTATTGGAGGAGGAAGACAGATGGTATTACGAACACAGGTAATAATGGCCTGTTGACCTGGTCGTAATGGGTTGAAACGAAATAAACACAGTAGTAGTATTTAACGTATATTTTCCTTCACCAAATGTTTATGTACATTTTTCTAAATAGCTCTTGTTCTTTTTTATTTCTTCTATTGTCCATGGGGAAGTGGAAAAGAATCTTTCCTCCGTAAGCCATGCGTGTCGTATGAGGCGACTAAAATGCCGGGAGCAATGGGCTAGTAACCCCTTCTCCTGTATACATTTACTAAAAAAGAGAAGAAGAAAAACTTTATAAAATTGGGATGCTTAAATGTGCGTGGATGTAGTGCGGATGACAAGAAACAGATGATTGCTGATGTTATGAATGAAAAGAAGTTGGATGTCCTGCCTCTAAGCGAAACAAAGCTGAAGGGGGTAGGAGAATTTCAGTGGGGGGAAATAAATGGGATTAAATCTGGAGTATCTGAGAGAGTTAGAGCAAAGGAAGGGGTAGCAGTAATGTTAAATGATCAGTTATGGAAGGAGAAAAGAGAATATGAATGTGTAAATTCAAGAATTATGTGGATTAAAGTAAAGGTTGGATGCGAGAAGTGGGTCATAATAAGCGTGTATGCACCTGGAGAAGAGAGGAATGCAGAGGAGAGAGAGAGATTTTGGGAGATGTTAAGTGAATGTATAGGAGCCTTTGAACCAAGTGAGAGAGTAATTGTGGTAGGGGACCTGAATGCTAAAGTAGGAGAAACTTTTAGAGAGGGTGTGGTAGGTAAGTTTGGGGTGCCAGGTGTAAATGATAATGGGAGCCCTTTGATTGAACTTTGTATAGAAAGGGGTTTAGTTATAGGTAATACATATTTTAAGAAAAAGAGGATAAATAAGTATACACGATATGATGTAGGGCGAAATGACAGTAGTTTGTTGGATTATGTATTGGTAGATAAAAGACTGTTGAGTAGACTTCAGGATGTACATGTTTATAGAGGGGCCACAGATATATCAGATCACTTTCTAGTTGTAGCTACACTGAGAGTAAAAGGTAGATGGGATACAAGGAGAATAGAAGCATCAGGGAAGAGAGAGGTGAAGGTTTATAAACTAAAAGAGGAGGCAGTTAGGGTAAGATATAAACAGCTATTGGAGGATAGATGGGCTAATGAGAGCATAGGCAATGGGGTCGAAGAGGTATGGGGTAGGTTTAAAAATGTAGTGTTAGAGTGTTCAGCAGAAGTTTGTGGTTACAGGAAAGTGGGTGCAGGAGGGAAGAGGAGTGATTGGTGGAATGATGATGTAAAGAGAGTAGTAAGGGAGAAAAAGTTAGCATATGAGAAGTTTTTACAAAGTAGAAGTGATGCAAGGAGGGAAGAGTATATGGAGAAAAAGAGAGAGGTTAAGAGAGTGGTGAAGCAATGTAAAAAGAGAGCAAATGAGAGAGTGGGTGAGATGTTATCAACAAATTTTGTTGAAAATAAGAAAAAGTTTTGGAGTGAGATTAACAAGTTAAGAAAGCCTAGAGAACAAATGGATTTGTCAGTTAAAAATAGGAGAGGAGAGTTATTAAATGGAGAGTTAGAGGTATTGGGAAGATGGAGGGAATATTTTGAGGAATTGTTAAATGTTGATGAAGATAGGGAAGCTGTGATTTCGTGTATAGGGCAAGGAGGAATAACATCTTGTAGGAGTGAGGAAGAGCCAGTTGTGAGTGTGGGGGAAGTTCATGAGGCAGTAGGTAAAATGAAAGGGGGTAAGGCAGCCGGGATTGATGGGATAAAGATAGAAATGTTAAAAGCAGGTGGGGATATAGTTTTGGAGTGGTTGGTGCAATTATTTAATAAATGTATGGAAGAGGGTAAGGTACCTAGGGATTGGCAGAGAGCATGCATAGTTCCTTTGTATAAAGGCAAAGGGGATAAAAGAGAGTGCAAAAATTATTGGGGGATAAGTCTGTTGAGTGTACCTGGTAAAGTGTATGGTAGAGTTATAATTGAAAGAATTAAGAGTAAGACGGAGAATAGGATAGCAGATGAACAAGGAGGCTTTAGGAAAGGTAGGGGGTGTGTGGACCAGGTGTTTACAGTGAAACATATAAGTGAACAGTATTTAGATAAGGCTAAAGAGGTCTTTGTGGCATTTATGGATTTGGAAAAGGCGTATGACAGGGTGGATAGGGGGGCAATGTGGCAGATGTTGCAAGTGTATGGTGTAGGAGGTAGGTTACTGAAAGCAGTGAAGAGTTTTTACGAGGATAGTGAGGCTCAAGTTAGAGTATGTAGGAAAGAGGGAATTTTTTTCCCAGTAAAAGTAGGCCTTAGACAAGGATGTGTGATGTCACCGTGGTTGTTTAATATATTTATAGATGGGGTTGTAAGAGAAGTAAATGCGAGGGTCTTGGCAAGAGGCGTGGAGTTAAAAGATAAAGAATCACACACAAAGTGGGAGTTGTCACAGCTGCTCTTTGCTGATGACACTGTGCTCTTGGGAGATTCTGAAGAGAAGCTGCAGAGATTGGTGGATGAATTTGGTAGGGTGTGCAAAAGAAGAAAATTAAAGGTGAATACAGGAAAGAGTAAGGTTATGAGGATAACAAAAAGATTAGGTGATGAAAGATTGGATATCAGATTGGAGGGAGAGAGTATGGAGGAGGTGAATGTATTCAGATATTTGGGAGTGAACGTGTCAGCGGATGGGTCTATGAAAGATGAGGTGAATCATAGAATTGATGAGGGAAAAAGAGTGAGTGGTGCACTTAGGAGTCTGTGGAGACAAAGAACTTTGTCCTTGGAGGCAAAGAGGGGAATGTATGAGAGTATAGTTTTACCAACGCTCTTATATGGGTGTGAAGCGTGGGTGATGAATGTTGCAGCGAGGAGAAGGCTGGAGGCAGTGGAGATGTCATGTCTGAGGGCAATGTGTGGTGTGAATATAATGCAGAGAATTCGTAGTTTGGAAGTTAGGAGGAGGTGCGGGATTACCAAAACTGTTGTCCAGAGGGCTGAGGAAGGGTTGTTGAGGTGGTTCGGACATGTAGAGAGAATGGAGCGAAACAGAATGACTTCAAGAGTGTATCAGTCTGTAGTGGAAGGAAGGCGGGGTAGGGGTCGGCCTAGGAAGGGTTGGAGGGAGGGGGTAAAGGAGGTTTTGTGTGCGAGGGGCTTGGACTTCCAGCAGGCATGCGTGAGCGTGTTTGATAGGAGTGAATGGAGACAAATGGTTTTTAATACTTGACGTGCTGTTGGAGTGTGAGCAAAGTAACATTTATGAAGGGATTCAGGGAAACCGGCAGGCCGGACTTGAGTCCTGGAGATGGGAAGTACAGTGCCTGCACTCTGAAGGAGGGGTGTTAATGTTGCAGTTTAAAAACTGTAGTGTAAAGCACCCTTCTGGCAAGACAGTGATGGAGCGAATGATGGTGAAAGTTTTTCTTTTTCGGGCCACCCTGCCTTGGTGGGAATCGGCCAGTGTGATAATAAAAAAAAAATGTACACTATGTACAGGAGTTGGATATAAGTGTACCACACGGTGGTAAGGCAAAGGCAGAAGCTTGAGAGAGAGCACAGTGCTTCAACCAGCAGAGGCAAGTCTGGCAAATGTTGACCACGAGTGATACCACATCGTCTCAACACTTGGCAGGCTCGTCTGTGATTGGTCAATGAACCAAGATACTGATTTAACGATGGGGCTCCATAAGATCGTTAAACCCTTAGCACCCGGTTCGCTGGTTGGGAGGCAGATTGTGTGGAAGTGTGTACATACGCCGAGTAAAGTGTAACTTGCTCTTTGCCTGCCACAGATGGTGTACTGGAGGAGGAAAAGATAGATGGCGCACAAATAACGTTTATAAAACTTGCAGGAACACTGTTTTCTTTTAGCTTATAATCCTAACGTGTTTAGCGCTCCCACATGATTAATAATGTTATCACATGTTAACATCGGAATTATCCTAAGTTTGTTGTCAAGCTGTATATTAATGAAGATGTATGAGGATGTGTATGAGAGGTGAGGATGTATGAGGATGTGTATGAGAGGTGAGGATGTGTATGAGAGGTGAGGATGTATGAGGATGTGTATGAGAGGTGATGTATGAGGATGTGTATGAGAGGTGAGGATGTATGAGGATATGTATGAGAGGTGATGTATGAGGATGTGTATGAGAGGTGATGTATGAGGATGTGTATGAGAGGTGATGTATGAGGATGTGTATGAGAGGTGATGTATGAGGATGTGTATGAGAGGTGAGGATGTATGAGGATGTGTATGAGAGGTGAGGGTGATGTATGAGGATGTGTATGAGAGGTGAGGATGTATGAGGATATGTATGAGAGGTGAGGGTGATGTATGAGGATGTGTATGAGAGGTGATGTATGAGGATGTGTATGAGAGGTGAGGATGTATGAGGATGTGTATGAGAGGTGATGTATGAGGATGTGTATGAGAGGTGAGGATGTATGAGGATGTGTGAGAGGTGATGTATGAGGATGTGTATGAGAGGTGAGGATGTATGAGGATGTGTATGAGAGGTGTATGAGGATGTGTATGAGAGGTGAGGATGTATGAGGATGTGTATAAGAGGTGAGGATGTATGAGGATGTGTATGAGAGGTGAGGATGTATGAGGATATGTATGAGAGGTGAGGGTGATGTATGAGGATGTGTATGAGAGGTGATGTATGAGGATGTGTATGAGAGGTGAGGATGATGTAGGAAGAGGAGAATGTTGAGAGGTGTTTTCTCTCTCAGGAGCAGGTTGACCCCCGCGACCTGGCCATCGTTCGCTTCACTCCCTCAGCCACGGACCCTCACTCAGCCTACGCTGACGAGGTCTACTTCCCACCCATCAAGGATCAGCTGCATGACGACCAACATGACCTCTCTGACGACCACCATGACGACCCCCAGGTGGGTACTAGGCGACCTGCCGGCTACACTGGTCAAAATCATCAAACTTGCCCAATACTGTCCCAGTTTCATCTGATTTCAGGGAAGTTTAGTCTCTGTCAAATGCGTTAAAATATACATTTCTTCTGTGTGTTTTTTTTCCATTTCTTCTCTGTGTGTTTTTTTAGGTACAGGAACTGCAGCTTAACTCTCTGACGAGATCTAAAAGCTGTAACTCACCTCTTGATGAGGACCAGGAGCTGGAGATCACCTTCAGGAGTTAAATTTACCTTTAACACCCAGACTGGGACCAGGAGCTGTGGATCAACACCCTCATTTGAGAGATTTGCTTGCAACTCTGTACAAATTTAAACGAACACGCGTGAGCCTTACTTATGGTTATATAATAATAATAATAATAATAATAATAATAATAATAATAATAACAATAATAATACTTCATGTTAAGTGCTAAACCCATGAGGGTCATGCAGCGCAAGACACGGTGGGGGTTCGATCCTCCGTCTTCCGAGCGCCAAACATATGCGCTTCCTGTTTGTGCTCTAAGAAAAGGTGTCAACTCAGACTGGAGACGCGTGTTAGAGAGGCGAGTGCGTGAGTGAAGGTCAGAGTTATGTCAGTCATTACCAGGGTTAATGTTGAACTTTGTTCACTCGTGACTAACACATTACCAGGGTTAATGTTGAACTTTGTTCACTCGTGACTAACACAGAGTTGATGTAGAACAAACTTAACATAATGGTAGACTGGGAACACTTAAAGACATCTTATGACAGTTGAAGTTATCAACTTTACGGTTGATTGTCAACTCTTATAATACTAGTAAGAAAATTTCAGGTTCCTCCCACCTGTTAATTTTATATCATCAGTCTCAGTTATCTCGTTTACAATAAGTAAGACACATGTGCAACGTTTAGGCATCTTTATTCCGAAACGTTTCGCCTACACAGTGGGCTTTAGTTGAGTACAGAGGAGGAAGCAGAAGCAGTGGAGATGCAATCTTAGTGTTGCACATGTTGCATATCTGCCCGTCAGTATTATATAGCGGAGGTATATACAGAGGAAGGTCACAGTGAGCAGGATTCAAAACCACATCGGGGGGTCAACGGCCATACTACGTTGAACACACCGCTTCTCAACCGATCAGCAAGGTTTAGCAACGTTGAATTTGGTTAGTACTTGGATGGGTGATCTGGGAACAGCAAATGCTGCTCTCATCAATCAATAGGTCTGGTCATGGACCGGGCCGCGGGGACGTTGACCCCCGGAACACCCTCCAGGTATATATCCAGGGGAGTCTGGCAAGTAACTCGAGTAATGCTCTAGACCACTCGGCCACAGATGCTACATAAGCTGGGCAGCCTGGTTTACAAGCCAAGTTTCTTCCCAGCCTTGTTATATTAATTTACTATAAATTTAAACCTCTTCAAGGGGGGCTCCTTGGTGTGGTGAAGAGGCTCTTGGTCTGAGGAATTAGACCTGTCGGTCTACTTCCTCAGACCGAACCTAATTACCCCCCAATCCCCATTTCCCTATCCCATCCTCCCCTTTTTTCTTTCCTCATCCTCCCCACCCCTCCATTTTGCCCTTCCTTTTTGGCCTTTGGGTTTTTTTTTTTTCCCCACAGGCACGCTAGTTCCTAGGTAGGGGAAAGGGTACCGGGGTCCATCCCATTCCGTTGAGGTTCTTGGCGGTGGCGTAGTTTGCCGTGGAATCTGGATTGCCTGGGGATGTCCTGATCCCTCTCCGGTATCCCGGAGGGTGGCTTTGGGTGTCTCTCGGGCGACAGGTGTATCTCTGGAAGCCACCTTTCGGATTCTGGGGGTGGTGGCCGAAGGAGGTATGCTTTGTGGCGGATTTCCGGCCACCCTCTCTTTTGTCCACCGAGGTAGCTCGGCAGATGTGAGGTTGCTATCCCGGATTGCCGGTTTACTGGCATGATGGGTAGGGTATCGTACGGGTTCCATGCTGCATCTGCGCTACCTACTTGCGGTGCTGAGGTCCTCTTGGGTGCGGAGGGAGATATCTGGCCCTTTCATTCCTCCTAGGAACTATCCCTTCCCAGTCCCCCCTTTTTTTATTCTTTTTTTTATTTTTATTTTCTTTTCTTTCTTTTTTTTTCTTAAAAACAAAAAGAAAGAAGTAACCTAACCATGGCAGCCCTAGTCCATGAACCTGCTACCCCCGGGCCCCTTCTTGATACTGCACCCCGTTCTGACCCCGCCTCGTCTTTGGACCACTCTTCGGACACTCCTCATGCCTCTGTACCTCTTGCCGGTGCTGTTTCCTCACCCGCTTCAGGTACTGAGGCCTCGACTGACTCCTTTGATTTATCTGACCTTCGCTCTCCTCTGACTATGCTTCTGGCCTCTCCCTCTACGGTGCAGCAATTTTCGAATCGCCGGCCCGTTCCACGTCGGACCAACTCTGGTCCCACACCTAAACGCCAATGACAATTACCTGCTGATGATACTTCTCCGCCTTCTCGTTCTTCTCAGAAAAGATCGACATGTCCTTCACTACCTTTCCACGCTCAGTTTCAGACTGCACAATCGACTAAATTTTTCACTTTACGACTGACTTCCTCTACTGCCTATCTTTCTGACCACAGTATTGGCAAGGCACTCCTACGCCATGTTGGTAAAGATATTTCTTTTCATGCTCTTAAGAGCGGTACGCGCATTGTCACTGTACAGAATGCTACCCAGGGTCATGAGCTTTCTCGTCTTTCCCATATCGATACTGTTCCTGTAACTATTGAAAAGCATCATTCCCTCAATTCTTGTAGTGGTACCATCATTCTGCCCCATACCATAGTTCAACAAAATTTCCAGACATGTGGCACTGACATTCTTGAACAGCTGGAACTCCAAGATTTCCCAATCCTCAAGGTAGACACTCATGTTCTTCCTGCCCGCGGGCGGAGACGATACCCTAGCAATGTGGCTCGTTTAACTTTTGACAGCCGTGAACTCCCATCCTCAGTTTATGTAGCAGGACATCGGTTACAAGTTCGAAAGGTGATCCCTACACTGCAACAGTGTAGAAATTGCTGGCGATTTGGCCATCCAGCGAAATATTGCAGATCTGTCGCCGAATGCCCAGTCTGTGGTGCCAATGACCATTCTAATACGTCTTGCAATCGACCTCCCTCTTGCCTTAATTGTCATGAGGCTCACCCTTCGTACTCTCGCCGTTGTCAAGTCTACTTAAACGAGCGGGAAATCTGTTACCTCAAAGAGGCAGAAGGTCTCCCTTATGCCATGGCAGTTTCTGATCTCCGCCTCCAAGGGAGACTACCTCGTGTTTCTTATTCCCGTGTTTCAAAACGTCCCCCCACTTCTGGTATCCCATCTTCTGCACCCACCTCTGTGGTTACCTCTCCCATAGTCACTCCTGTAGCTAATTCTTTTGCTGTCCTCGGCTCAGACGTCCCTACTTCAACGTCTCAGTCTGATCTCGCTTCTTCGTGTTCTCTCTCACAAGCCTCAGTAGCGACGAGATCTCGTATGACACCTCCTCCCAATCGTCCCTCTACTTCTCAAAAGTCAAAAAAAGGTCCGTTAACACCTCCTACCCATCTTCCACCTCCTCATTTTCCCTTCCCTCTCTCTGTACCTGGTTCTCCCCCTCTCACTGGCTCGGTTACAAGTGTAGAGGTTCACCCTCCTCCTCGTACTGTACCTTCCTCCCCTGTTCCCTCCCAAGTTTCTTCCTCTTCTGCCACCTCCCAAGTTTCTTCCTCTTCTGCCACCTCCCAGGTTTCTGCCTCTTCTGTCCCATTCCACGCTTCTCCAGTTCCCTCCACCCTTTCGCCCCCCCTACCTTGGTACAGTCCATTACAGTTCCAATCTTTACTCATCCTCCCCCTACCATTTCCAAAATTGTCTCCCATACGACGTCTCTGAATTCTGAAACACTTGAAGCAATCTCTGAATATATTGCAGAGACCAAACCATCAATGGACACTGATCCACCCTCCGCTCCTTCTCTCTCCTCTACTCCATCTGCGCAACTCCTTTCTTCACAGCGCACCGTTCCTTCGCTGCTTGAACGTTTTCCATTGCCTCCGCATGTGGACTTTTCTAACCCCTCTAGTCCGTAGGAAACCTTACCTGCGGATTTCAGGTATCTTTATCATTGCCAATCATGGCCTATTTACAGTGGAATATACGCGGCCTCAGGGGTAATCGGGGTGAGCTTCAGATGTTACTCTCCCAGTTTTCCCCTGTTGGTGTTTGCTTACAGGAACCAAAATTACACTCTGCTGTTATCTCTCTCATCTCAGGCTATAATTTATTGTATTCTTCAGATCCTTTTCCTGATGGGACCTTTAATGAAAGTGCCCTTCTTCTATGCACTGATATTCCATACCATCAGCTATTTGTTCGTACTTCGCTGCATTACACAGCAGCCCGTATCCACTTGCATAGGTGGTATACGCTCTGTTCTTTATATCTCTCTCCTTCTCGGGCATTATCTATTCCGGATATTGCCTTTCTTGTTTCGTCATTACCACCACTGATTCTGTTACTTGGTGATTTTGATGCCCACCATTTCCTCTGGGGGGGGTCTCACTGTGATTCCCGTGGCATTCAGTTAGAGGCTTTTCTTGCCACCCACCCCCTCCATGTTTTAAATACAGGTACTCAAACCCATTTTCGTCCTCGGACTCACACTCTCTCTTGCATCGATCTCTCAGTCTGCTCTTCCTCCGCCGCATTAGACTTCACTTGGCCTGTTCTTCCGGACTTACATGACAGCGATCATTTCCCAATCATTCTTACTTCCCCTTCATATTCACCACCTCTTCGCATCCCAAGCTGGCAATTTGATCAGGCAAATTGGAACCTTTACTCACACCTAACTGTTTTTAGAGAGGTTCCTTCTTCGTCCTCCATCGATGAGCTTTTACACCTCTTCTCGTCCTCCGTTTTAACTGCAGCTTCTCATTCTATACCCCAAACTTCGGGCAGGCATTCTCAGAAATGCGTGCCTTGGTGGTCTCCTGCTTGTGCTCGTGCACCTCTTCAAGGGGGGCTCCTTGGCGTGGTGAAGAGGCTCTTGGTCTGAGGAATTAGCCCTGTCGGTCTTCTTCCTCAGACCGAACCTAATTACCCCCCATTCTCCCCTCCCCTATCCCATCCTCCCCATCCTCCCCTTTTTCCATTCCTCCTCCTCCTCCTCACCCCTCCCTTTTGCCCTTCCTCTTTTTGGCCTTTGGGATTTCTCCCACAGGCGCGCTAGTTCCTAGGTAGGGGAAAGGACACCGGGGTCCATCCCATTCCGTTGAGGTTCTTGGCGGTGGCGTAGTTTGCTGTGGAATCTGGATTGCCTGGGGATGTCCCGATCCCTCTCCGGTATCCCGGAGTAGCTTGGGGTGTCTTTTGGGCGACGGGTGTATCTCTGGAAGCCACCTTTCGGATTCCGGGGGTGGTGGCCGAAGGAGGTATGCTTTGTGGCGGATATCCGGCCGCCCTCTCTTTTGTCCACCGAGGTAGCTCGGCAGATGTGAGGTTGCTATCCCGGATTGCTGGTTTACTGGCATGAAGGGTAGGGTATGGCACGGGTTCCATGCTGCATCTGCGCTACTAGCGGTGTTGAGGTCCTCTTGGGCGCGGAGGGAGATTTCCGGCCCTTTCATTCCTCCTGGGAACTATTCCTCCCTGCTCCCCCCTTTTTTTATTCTTTTTTTATTTTTATTTTCTTTTCTTCTTTCTTTGTTTTTCTTAAAAACAAAAAGCAAAGGAGTAACCTAACCATGGCAGCCCTAGTCCATGAAACCACTACCCCCGGGCCCCTTCTTGATACCGCACCCCATTCTGACCCTGCCTTGTGTTTAGACCACTCTTCGGACACTCCTGATGCCCCTGTACCTCTTGCTGGTGCTGTTTCCTCACCCGCTTCAGGTACCGGGGCTTCGACTGACTCCTTCAATTTGTCTGAACTCCGCTCTCCTCTGACTATGCTTCCGGCTTCTCCCTCTACGGTACAGCAATTTTCGAATCGCCCACCCATTTCATGCCGGACCAACTCCGGTCCTACTCCTAAACGCCAACGTCAATCTCCTGATGATGCTCCGTCGTTACCTTCCCATTCTACTCGGAAAAGACCGACACGTCAAGCACTCCCTCTCCACGCTCAGTTTCGGACCACACAATGGACTAAATTCTTTACTTTAAGACCAACTTCTTCTGCCTACCTTTCTGACCATAGTATTGCCAAAGCGCTCCTGCGTCATGTTGGCAGAGATATTTCATTTCACGCTCTCAAGAGCGGTACGCGCATCGTCACTGTCCAGAATGCTACCCAAGCTCATGATCTTTCTCTCCTTTCGAATATCGATACTACTCCTATCACTATTGAAAAACATCTTTCTCTCAATTCTTGTAGTGGTACTGTCATTCTGCCCCATACCATAGTCCAACAGAATTTCCAGTCATGTGGCAATGACATTTTTGAACAGCTGGAACTCCAGGATCTCCCAATCCTCAAAGTAGACACTTATGTCCTTCCTGCCCGGGGGCGGAGACATTACCCTTGCAATGTGACTCGTTTAACTTTTGACAGCCGAGAACTCCCGTCCTCTGTATATGTCGCGGGACATCGGTTACAAGTTCGAAAGGTGATACCTACACCGCAACAATGTAGAAATTGCTGGCGTTTTGGTCACCCAGCGAAATATTGCAGATCTATGGCCGAATGCCCAGTCTGTGGTGCCGACGACCATTCTAATACATCTTGCAGTCAACCTCCATCTTGCCTTAATTGTAATGAAGCTCACCCTTCGTACTCCCGCTGTTGCCAGGTCTACTTAAATGAATGTGAAATCCGTTGCCTCAAAGAGGCAGAAGGTCTCCCTTATGCTATGGCAGTTACTCATCTCCGCCTCCAAGGGAGACTACCCCGTGTTTCTTATTCTCGTGTTTCCAAACGTCCCCCCACTTCTGGGGTCCCATCTTCTGCAGCCTCCTCTGTTGTTACCCCTCCCATAGCCACTACGGCATCTAATCCTTTTGCTGTCCTTGGCTCTGACGTCCCGACTACAACTCAGTCTGTTCTCACATCTTCGCGTCCTTCCTCACAAGCCCTAGTATCGACAAGACCTCGTACGACACCTAATACCAATCGCCCCTCTACTCAGAAGTCCAAAAAATCCACATTGCTCAAATCTTCTTTGCCCCTTCCTTCCCTTCTTCCACCTCCACACTTTACCTTTCCAGTCTCTGTACCTAGTTCTTCCCCTCTCTCTGGCTCTATTACAAGTGTGGAGATTCACCCTCCTCCTCGTACTATGCCTTCCACCCCCGTCCCCTCCCAAGTTTCTCCCTCTTCTGTCACCTCCCAGGTTTCTGCCTCTTCTGTCCCCCCCCACACTTCATCTCCAGTCCCTTACATTTTTCCCTCCCCCTCTACTTTGGTACAGTCCATTACTGTCCCAATCTTTACTCACCCTCCTCCTCCTATCTCCAATATGGTCTCCCATACATCTTTGAATTCAGAAACACTTGAAGCCATTTCAGAATATATTGCAGATACTAAACCTTCAATGGACACTGATTCACTTCCTGTTCCTTCTCTTCCCTCTCCTCCATCTTCACAACCCCATTCTTCGCAACGCTCCGTTCCTTCGCTACTTGAACATCTTCCAATGCCACCACACGTTGACTTTTCTAACCCCTCTAGTCCGTAGGTGCCTTTACCTACAGATTCCTGATATTTTCTTCATCGCCAATCATGGCCTATTTACAGTGGAATATCCACGGCCTCGGGTAATCGGGGTGAGCTTCAGATGTTGCTTTCCTGGTTTTCCCCTGTTGGTGCTTGCTTACAAGAACCAAAATTACACTCGGCTGTTTTCCAACCTATCTCAGGCTATAATTTATTGTATTCTTCGGATCCTTTCTCAGATGGGACCTTTAATGAAAGTGCCCTTCTTCTACGCAATGATATTCCGTACTGTCAACTATTTGTCCATACCTCGCTGCATTACACTGCAGCCCGTATCCACTTGAATAAGTGGTTTACAATATGTTCTTTATATCTCTCTCCTTCTTGAGCATTTTCTATCCCAGACTCTGCCTTTCTTGTTTCATCCTTACCACCACCACTTCTGTTACTTAGTGATTTTAATGCCCACCATTTCCTCTGGGGGGGTCTCATTGTGACTCACATGGCATTCAGTTGGAGGCTTTTCTTGCCTCTCACCCCCTCCATGTTTTAAATACGGGTACTCCCACCCATTTTGATCCTCGTACTCATACTCTCTCTTGCATCGATCTATCAGTCTGCTCTTCCTCCACTGCACTAGACTTCACCTGGTCTGTTCTACCAGACTTACATGACAGCGATCATTTTCCGATCATTCTTACTTCTCCTTCCTATTCACCACCTTTCCGTAGCCCTTGCTGGCAATTTGATCGGGCAAATTGGAATCTTTACTCACACCTCACTGCTTTTAGTGAGGTTCCTTCTTCATCCTCCATTGATGAGCTCCTACACATCTTCTCGACATCAGTTTATACCGCAGCTTCTCATTCTATACCCCAAACCTCAGGCAGGCATTCTCAGAAGTGCGTGCCTTGGTGGTCTCCTGCTTGTGCTCGTGCAGTACGTTTGAAACGTGCTGCATGGGGCAGGTACCGGTACAATAGAACCGCTGAGAGACTTGTTGATTTTAAGCAGAAGCGTGCGATCGCTTGCCGTGTCATCCGTGAAGCTAAACGCACTTGTTGGCGAGACTATGTTTCCACCATCACCTCTGCTTCTTCTATGAGTGCAGTCTGGAAAAAAGTGAGGAAATTGAGTGGTAAGTACTCTCCTGACCCGGCTCCTGTTCTACGGGTCACTGGTGTTGATATAGCAAACCCTCTCGACGTTGCCATTGAACTTGGCACACATCTGGTCCGTATTTCCCGAGGGCTCCATCTATGCCCCTCGTTTCTTTCCTCAAAGTCTGCCAGAGAGTTAGTACCCTTGGACTTTTCTTCTCTTGGAGAAGAACAGTATAATGTGCCTTTTACACTTCAAGAACTGGAGGCAACGCTCTCAGCTTGCCGATCATCGGCAGCTGGGCCTGATGACATTCATATTCGTATGTTACAACATTTACATCGGTCAGCCCTTGTAGTCCTCTTACACCTCTTCAATCTTATTTGGGCACAAGGAGTTCTTCCCCAGCTGTGGAAATCTGCCATTGTTCTCCCTTTCCGCAAACTGGGTACTACAGGACATGATGCCTCCCACTATCGCCCCATCGCTCTTACTAGTGCAGTTTGCAAAGTGATGGAACGCCTCGTAAATCGACGTTTAATGTGGTATTTAGAGACTCGCAACAGTCTCTCCGCTAGTCAATATGGCTTTCGTAAGGGTCGTTCTACCATAGACCCCTTACTACGCTTGGATACGTATGTTTGTAATGCCTTTGCGAATAATCACTCAGTTATTGCCATATTTTTTGACCTTGAGAAGGCATATGACACAACTTGGAGGTATAATATTTTGGCCCAGGCCCATTCCTTAGGCCTCCGAGGCAATCTACCATCCTTCCTTAAGAACTTTTTAACTGACAGACATTTCCGTGTTCGAGTCAATAATGTTCTTTCCCCGGACTTCGTCCAAGCTGAAGGTGTCCCTCAGGGATGTGTTCTAAGCACAACACTTTTTCTCCTTGCTATAAATGATTTGGCCTCTGTTCTTCCATCCAATATTTGGTCATCACTCTATGTTGATGACTTCGCTATTGCTTGTGCAGGCGCTGACTGTCACCTTATTGCAGTTTCTCTCCAGCATGCGGTCGACCGTGTTTCCACTTGGGCCACCACACATGGGTTTAAATTTTCAAGTACCAAAACTCACCAAATTACTTTCACTAGACGCTCTGTTATCTCCGATCATCCTTTGTATCTCTATGGCTCCCGTATCCCCGAACGTGATACAGTCAGGTTTCTAGGCCTTCTCTTTGACCATCGGTTAACCTGGAAACCTCACATTACCTCTCTGAAGGCAACTTGTCACAGCCGGCTAAACCTTCTTAAAACCCTTGCTCATCTTTCCTGGGGAGCTGATCGTCAAACTCTGCTTCGCCTACATTCAGCCCTCGTTTTATCGAAACTCGATTATGGTGACCAGATTTATTCCGCGGCCTCTCCTGCTACTCTCTCTAGCCTTAACTCTATCCATCACCAAGGCTTACGTTTGTGCCTTGGTGCTTTTCGCTCTTCCCCTGTTGAGAGCCTCTATACAGAAGCAAATGTTCCATCCTTGTCTGATCACCGTGATGCCCATTGCCTTCGTTACTATGTACGCTCTCACGATCTACACAATCCTTCCATTTATAGAATGGTCACCGATATTAGTAGACATTCTTTATTCGTTCGCCGCCCCTGTTTGCTCCGTCCCTTTTCTCTTCGCCTACATTCACTCTTGTCTTCCCTTCAGTTACCACCTTTATATGTTCATGTAGCATCTCACTTTTCCCTACCCCCCTGGGAAGTTCCAGCTGTTCGGGTCTGTTCTTTCTCACTCCCTTGCTCGAAAGCTCAACTGCCTAGGGTGGCTTCCCGCTCTCTTTTTCTTGATCACTTCCACTCCCATTCTCATGCCACCGATATGTACACAGATGGCTCTAAGTCTTCAGACGGCGTCGGATTCGCAGCAGTGTTTCCGGACAGCGTCGTACGGGGGCATTTACTATCTTCAGCTAGCATTTTTACTGCTGAACTGTATGCCATTCTTGCAGCACTTATTCGTATCGCATCTATGCCTGTGTCATCATTTGTAGTAGTCTCAGACTCCCTTAGTGCTCTACAGGCTATACGAAAATTTGATACATCTCATCCCCTAGTTCTCCGTATCCAACTTTGGCTACGCCGTATCTCTACCAAACATAAAGATATTGTTTTTTGTTGGGTCCCTGGTCATGTCGACGTACAGGGCAATGAACAGGCAGACACTGCTGCGCGGTCAGCAGTACATGACCTACCAATTTCCTATCGAGGTGTTCCATTTCTGGACTATTTTGCTGCAATAGCTACCCACCTTCGCACCCGTTGGCAGCAACGTTGGTCAACTCTGCTCGGTAACAAACTTCATTCTATTAAACCGAGCATAGGTTACTGGCTGTCTTCTTGTCATCAGTGCCAAGGTTGGGAGACCACTCTCTCCCGCCTTCGCATTGGCCACACTCGTCTTACTCATGGGTATCTCATGGAGAGGCACCCTGTTCCTCTCTGTGAGCAGTGTCAAGTTCCAGTATCGATTAGCCACATTCTGTTAGACTGCCCTATCTATCAACGAGCACGCAGAATTTACCTCCATCGTCGTCTTCGTTCTACTACTCTCTCTTTACCTTCCCTTCTTGCTGATGGACCCTCCTTTAATCCTGACTCTCTCATTGACTTCTTGACAACGACTGATTTACTCCACAAACTCTGATGATACTTTTCGCACTCCCCTCAGCCCTTTCTAGTTCAGTCTCTTGCTGCCCTTTACCCTTTCACCATCCACTACCCCTCTGTTATCCGTAACCTATTACTCATCCATCTCCCTTTTGCCACCTGATGCCCTCGCTTCCTGCCCTGCAGCGCTGTATAGTCCTTGTGGCTTAGCGCTTCTTTTTGATTATAATAATAATAATAATTGTGCTCGTGCAGTACGTTTGAAACGTGCTGCATGGGGCAGGTACCGGTACAATAGAACCACAGAGAGACTTCTTGATTTTAAGCGGAAGCGTGCGATCGCTCGCCGTATCATCCGTGATGCTAAACACACTTGCTGGCGAGATTATGTCTCCACCATCACCTCTGCTTTCTCTATGAGTGCAGTCTGGAAAAAAGTACGAAAACTGAGTGGTAAATATTCTCCTGACCCGGCTCCTGTTCTGCGGGTTGCCGGTGTTGATATAGCAAACCCACTAGATGTTGCCAATGAAATTGGCAATCATCTGGTCCGTATTTCTCAGGGACTCCATCTATGCCCCTCATTTCTTTCCTCAAAGTCTGCCAGAGAGTTAGCACCCTTGGACTTTTTTTCTCTCAGAGAAGAACAGTATAATGTGCCTTTTACACTTCAAGAACTGGAGGCAACACTCTCAGCTTGCCGATCATCGGCAGCTGGGCCCGACGACATTCATATTCGTATGCTACAACATTTACATCAGTCAGCCCTTGCAGTCCTATTACGCCTTTACAATCTTATTTGGTCACAAGGAGTTCTTCCACAGCTGTGGAAATCCGCCATTGTTCTCCCTTTCCGCAAACCAGGCACTACGGGACATGAAACCTCCCACTATCGTCCCATTGCTCTTACCAGTGCAGTTTGCAAAGTGATGGAATGCCTAGTAAATAGACGTTTAGTGTGGTATTTAGAGACACACAACAGTCTCTCCACTCGTTAATAGGGCTTTCGTAAGGGACGTTCTACCATAGACCCCTTACTACGCTTGGATACGTATGTTTGTAATGCCTTTGCGAATAACCACTCAGTTATTGCCATATTTTTTGACCTTGAGAAGGCATATGACACAACTTAGAGGTATAATATTTTAGCCCAAGCCCACTCCTTAGGCCTTCGAGGCAATCTTCCATCCTTCCATAAGAACTTTTTAACTGACAGGCATTTCCATGTTCGGTTTAATAATGTGCTCTCCCCGGACTTTATCCAAGCTGAAGGTGTCCCCCAGGGATGTGTTCTGAGCACAACACTTTTTCTCCTTGCTATTAATGATTTGGCCTCTAGTCTTCCATCAAATATTTGGTCATCACTCTATGTTGATGACTTCGCTATTGCCTGTGCAGGCGCTGACTGTCATCTTATTACAGTTTCTCTCCAGCATGCAGTCGACCGTGTTTCCAATTGGGCCACCACACGTGGGTTTAAATTTTCCAGCACTAAAACCCACCAAATTACTTTCATTAGACGCTCTGTCATCTCCGATCATCCTTTGTACCTCTATGGCTCCCGTATCCCTGAACGTGATACAGTCAAGTTTCTTGGCCTCCTCTTTGATCGTAGGTTATCCTGGAAACCTCGCATTACCTCTCTGAAGGCAACTTGTCACAGCCGGCTGAACCTTCTTAAAACCCTTGCTCATCTTTCATGGGGAGCTGATCGTCGAACCCTCCTTCGCCTACATTCCACCCTTATTTTATCGAAACTTGATTATGGTGACCAGATCTATTCAGCAGCATCTCCTGCTACTCTCTCTAGCCTTAACCCCATTCATCACCAAGGATTACGTTTATGCCTTGGTGCTTTTCGCTCTTTCCCTGTCGAGAGCCTCTATGCAGAAGCGAACGTTCCATCCTTATCCGATCGCCATGATGCCCATTGCCTTCGCTACTATGTATGCTCTCATGATCTCCACAATCCTTCCATTTATAGAATGGTCACTGATATTAGTAGACATTCTTTATTTGTTCGCCGCCCCTGTTTACTCCATCCCTTCTCTCTTCGCCTTCATTCGCTCTTGTCTTCTCTTCAATTACCACCTTTCTATGTACAGGTAGCATCTCACTTTTCCCTACCCCCCTGGGAAGTTCCAGCTGTTCGAGTCTGTTCTTTCTCCCTTGCTCGAAAGCCCAACTGTCTACGGTTGCTTCCCGCTCTTTTTCTTGACCACTTTCACTCTCATTCTCATGCCATTGCTGTGTACACAGATGGCTCTAAGTCTTCTGACGGCATAGGATTCGCAGCAGTGTTTCCGGACAGCGTCGTACAAGGGCATTTACTATCTTCGGCTAGTATTTTTACTGCTGAATTGTATGCCATCCTTACAGCACTTATCCGTATTGCATCTATGCCTGTGTCATCATTTGTGGTTGTCTCAGACTCCCTTAGTGCTTTACAGGCTATACAGAAATTTGATACACCTCACCCCTTAGTCCTCCGTATCCAACTTTGGCTACGCCGCATCTTTACCAAGCATAAAGATATTATTTTTTGTTGGGTCCCTGGTCATGTTGACGTACAGGGCAATGAACAGGCAGACACTGGTAGGTCATGTAGAGGTATTCCATTTACGGACTATTTTGCTGCAATATCTTCCCAACTTCACACCCGTTGGCAACAACGTTGGTCTACTATGCTCGGCAACAAACTTCAATCTATTAAACCGAGTATAGGTTACTGGCCGTCTTCTTATCACCAGTGTCGAGGTTGGGAGACTACTCTCTCCCGTCTTCGCATTGGCCATACTCGTCTTACTCATGGATATCTCATGGATAGGCGCCCTTCTCCTCTCTGTGAGAATTGCCAAGTTCCATTATCAGTCAGCCACATTCTGTTGGACTGCCCACTTTATCAACGAGCACGCAGAATTTAACTCCGTCGTCGTCTTCGCTCTGCTGCTCTCTCTTTACCTTCCCTTCTCGCTGATGGACCCACCTTTCATCCAGACACTCTCATTGACTTTTTGACAACAACTTACTTCACAAATTCTGATACCTTCAGCCCTTTCTACTTCAATCTCTTGCTACCCCCTACCCCCGTACTATCCCCTGCCCCGCTGTTTTCTGTAACCTACTGATCATCCCTCCTCCCTTCTGCCATCCAATACCCTCGCTTCCTTCCCTACCCTGCAGCACTGTATAGCCCTTGTGGCTTAGCGCTTCTTTTTGATTATAATAATAATAATAATATAAATTTAAAATGTTAATAAGCTTGAGGTAAGCTTAATCCATATTGGCATTTTACTGTTACTTAGGGAGCTTATGTGTCATCATATTTACCAAAACAACAATGTTTGTCTTATGAATAAAATATTCAGTTGTAGACAAGCCGAGTCTGAAAGTTTGGCTAATGTGTTTGTAGGTAATAAGTACATTTATGTACACAGATAACCTTCACTTCCTTGTATCTTCCTCTCTTTGTCCCGTCCCTGACCCCCTCTCTTGTATATACTGGCTCATCTTCGTGTGTTAGTGTGACTTGGAAATGATCCAAGTCGGACTGAAACGTCGTAAACTTCTCTCTCATGTGCGGGTTGTGTATTGTTCCAGTTACGGTATTGTACCTTTTTTCTTCGTTACATTTATATATTATGCATTTTTTGTATGCCATATTAGTAGCCAAGCAAAGTTTATAAATGTAATGTTACATTATAAATGTAACATTACAGCACCGTGGGTGAAACGCTCCAGAAATAACGCTCACTTAGGAGAAGATCCTTACGACGACGTTTCACCATATCCTGGACCAATGTCAAGTCACAACTTGTTACTTAACAATGGTCCAGGGCGGAGCGAAACAGCATCACCAGGTTCCTCTGCTAAGAGCCAGTTATTAGTGAATTACAGCAGCAGGGACGGATCTGTTATGAAACTAGTGAAGTTTAGGCTTCAGGGCCCCTACTCCCGGAGGGGCCCTAGAAGCCACTTTAATCCACATTGCTTAAAAGGGTTGCGAAGGGGCCCCGCATAACAGTTCAAGCTTCAGGGCCCCAAAAATGTAGATCCGCCACTAATTACAAGACTTCCATTCACTACACTTTATACACTGACAATTTAACAACAGACTGTGACTTATCTTTACATAGATAATACCGTTAGACGAACTGCAAACACCTTCATCATGAGCTTTTGTAATAGTGAGTCGTGCTAGCATCCACGACTATCACGAACTTTGTAGTCGTGCTGGCATGCACAACTATCACGAACTTTGTAGTAGTAGTCGTGCTGGCATGCACGACTCACTAAGTCAGTAATAAGGAAATAAAGCAAATATAACAGGAACTTTGACTTTAACAGCATTTCTGTAGTAGAACGTATGTACGCATATCCTCAGTAAGTGCAGTTAATCGAACAGAGGTTTTGGTGTAGTGAAATGTGAATTGTGTCTCAAGTACAACAGTAAACACGCGATCATGACCAAGTTAGGCAGCTAGTATGATGTGAGCCAAGTGTCAACTTGAGAAGGTCTATGGTAGGTGAAATGTTCCGGATAGATACTTGCCCCAGCCGACCACCCTCACCCTGAGAGGTCAGACAGCCACAGCGCACGAGGTCGACCACACCAGCCAGGGTTGTCGACCACCTCTGGATGACTGGTTACCGTACTTACAGCTGGTTAAGTTGAATTAGAGGGTCATGATTTTTGCATCACGTGCGTCGAAGGTAGAGTTAATTCATAGTAAGAAGCAGGTTAAGGGGAGGAGCAGGTGTAATGAGGAAAATTTGAAAAAAAAAACGAGAAAGTACAAAAAACAAATGTTTTCCTACCGAAAAATCGGGCATAATTCTGGCAACATTTGGTGCTGTCTGCCGGTTTATACCATTTTTCAAAGTATTTTTTATCGCATTTTTATTATTATATTTGATGACGGAAGCAAAACGAAACAATGACATATTGTATAATATTTGTATTGTTTTTTTCCGAATATTGTTTTCTGTCAGTGTTTATAAAATGCTTAATACGTTGCAGACCCGTGATGCACACGGTGCACACGGTGCACACGTTAGGGAGAATGTATAGACAGGTATATCTACCACTGGTATGTACCTTGGTGATCAAGGTCCCAGGACCGAAACGTGTCGTCCTATACCATATTTACCCCTCGAGGGAGGTTCCTTGATGCTGGTGAGGAGCTCTTGATCTAGGGAATTGGATCTGTTCTCCAGCTCCCTGAATTAAACCTGAATAACTCCCACATCTCCCCCCTCAGGTGCTGTATAGTCCTACGGGTTTAGCGCTTCCCCCTTGATTATAATAATACATCATATTTACCATTACAAACATTGAAATGCGTACATATGTACACTTGCAAACACATTAAAGTCATATGTGATTTTATGCAGGAACCTGTGAGTAGCGGACCAGGTGAAAATGGCGGCAGAACAGGTGGCACTAGGACAGGTGGCACCAGGACAGGTGCCAGGACAGGCGGTGGCCGGACTGGTGGTGGAAAAACAGGTGGTGGTAAGACAGACGGTGGCAAATCAGGCGGCAGCAAGTCTGGCGGCGGCGGTGGCAAATCAGGCGGCGGCGGCAAGTCAGGCGGCGGCAAGACTGGTGGCAGCAAAACAGGTGGTGGCAAGACAGGTGGTGGCAGAACAGGTGGCAGCAGAACAGGTGGTGGTGCAGGGGTAGACAAGGAGCACAGCCACCCACCTAAGTTAGTAGACAGCAGTGATGGAGTCAGTGCCCCAGGACACCCATACCCCAGCTCTGCCAGCTCCCTGCGTCTCCTGCCCCCGCTGGACCTGCCCTTACAACCCCCAGACCCCGATGCTCTCAACTACATCAATTACTATGGTACGATGTGTGATTGCTATGAAAGATTTCCTGTTCGTAGTTACAGTTCGTAGTTACAGGAGTGGAACTGCGCGGCACCTCATATCCTTCTGTTTTTTTAAGGGTCAACGTAAGTAACTTAGTATTCAAAGAATATGTTGAAATTTCGTGAACTTTTTCTGATCTCACAGGTTTGTCATATGATGGTGTGTGTGTGTGTGTCTTTCCGGTGTATGTGATGTATATGGTGTTTATGTATAATTTGTATATGAGGCATGTGTATGTGTGTGTCTTTCCGGTGTATGTGATGAATATGGTGTTTATGTATAATTGTTATTGCTGTTCTTAATGCTGAACAGCGGTTTAGTGCCGATGAAGGTAGCATAGGTAGCAATGATACGGCCGTGGACTAGTTTGGCTTTAACTGGATAGGAGTGAGTACACAACGGGCAGTGTGAGGGAGTGACCGCAAGCCAGTCCGTGGAGGGGGAGCACTTGTGTCTGTCAAGTCGGTCGGCCTAGGAGTGAGGGCCGGTGGGCTCAGCCTCCCATTGACGTGGGTGAGCCTACAGAGGGCAGCACCTAAAATGCCGCGAAATATGAACTAAGCTGGCAGACAGCAGGGACTGTCTGCGCAGACAGTATAAGCTGTCTACATATGCTCGGCCACCTACCGCGCGTCGTCCCGACGCGACAATACTGGTGGGCCCACAGGTATAAAGGAATTACTTACACTAGCTACCCCAGAGAGGGACTGGCTTTCGCTCACTAGTAAATCAAAAATGGACATAAAAATGCAACAGGCAAAAAAAAAAAACTCTCCCATCCAGGGGAAGAGAAAACTGGTTTGCCCGCGCTGTTTCATCGAGGAGAGAGTCTGGAGACGTCAGCACTGGAACTAAAAACTTCTATATACAGGTTGTCCGCAGGGCTGAACATCAGTTGACCACTCATCTACGAATGATGTTGCACCCTCACATCTGCAAACAATGACTGACAGCATTTCCTAAGGTGTGACATGTGACTCAGAGGGCAGCACTGCCCTGACCGTAATACAGGCTCCTTTTTTTTTTATAAAAACACTGGGTGCACATACCTACAATAATACTATATCCATGGAATTCATTACACTCGGGGTACCCTTCTAAAAGTATTTACATAATTACATGATGTCCACCCTGACTCCATTATCGACTAGCTATACAATGTGTGTGCATTTATACCCATTTCTGTAAGCAAACAATTAGCATAACTAGCGTAGGAGTCAGACAAGCCAGTAGGTACGTCAATGTCACAGAAATGTACTGTTGTCCTGGGTCGCAGGCCATAAGTATGGAGCCTTACTGGGCCGTCTTCCGTACCAGTAGTAGTGGGAGAAGGGATAGACGGGTTGTCCCTAGCATTAGTCTGATTGTGGCGTTGCAACGCACGCGACTCCAGCTCTGCTTCGGCCTGCACATGGTCCACATACTTCATGTGATCAAGGTGGGCTTCCTTGATAGTTCCCGTAGCAATCTCCCTCACCTCGAACTTATTGCCACGGAGCTGTCGTAGGACACGGTAAGGACCCACGAATTTTGGGACAAGTTTGTGCATACCTGGGGTCTGCACTGGGTTGAGCAACATAACTTTGCAACCTGGTTCCACTTTGCTTTCCATGGCGCGGGCATTGCGCTCAGATGTGAACCTATCAGTAGCTTTCATAAGGTTCTCTCGTACCCGCTGGAAGACAAGCTGCGTTGTCCTCATCTTTACTACGCTGGGGTTATCAGTATCGTAAGTAGGTCTAGGTGGAGCAAACAGAATTTCATATGGTAAGCGCTTGTCATAGCCATACAAAGCAAAATGAAGTGTCTCACCGATCGAGCTGTTGAGGGAGGAATTTAATGTACACTGAACATCTGGGATAGCCTCATTCCATGTAGTACAACTTGGGTTAACGGTTACTCTGAGCACCTCCAGGACTTTGCGATTTGTACGTTCAGCAAGACCATTACTCGCAGGGTGGCGTGGAGCTACTGGCGCTTGGTGAATGTTGAATCTGGAGCAAAGATCCTGCATTATGCCATTTATAAACTCAGACCCATTGTCTGACAGAAGGACACGTGGGCAAGTATGACGAAGAACAACATGCTCACGGAAAGCACTAGCGACCGTTTCGGCGGTTTTATCAGGAATGGGTACTAATTCACTGTACCACGTCAAGTTATCTACCATTACAAGCAGGTGCTTATTTCCCTTCTCCGAGGTCGAGAAGTTCGTCAATAGGTCGACAGAAGTTCTCTCCCAGGGCTCCTTTGTAATGGGATACTTTAGAATGGGGTTAGGACCTGTAATGGTACCCTTGTGCTGTAGGCAAACAACACACTGGTGTACATGCTTGGCAATGTCCGCTGCCATCTTAGGCCAGAAATATTTCATTCGTGCCTGTTTGATACTGCGGTCCTTCCCGGGGTGCGCTACACCTGGGACATAGTGGATCAACCTAAGAGTAGCTGGTATCATGGACTCTGATATCACCAGTTGGTATATGGTTCTGCCGGGGTCCACCAGCTGTGCAACACGGCACAGTACTTCTTGGTTGACCACTAAATCCTTCAGTGGAACGGGAGACTTGACCTGTAAGTCAACGTCCTCCTTGGTCAGGAAACGAAGGACTGGAGACCACACAGGGTCCTGTCGTTGGGCTCTCTCGAGATCCTCAACAGAGAACGAGTTGCCGACACTCACGAATGCTATATGCCTCGACAGGGCATCAGCTACAATTTGCTTGCCTGGGACATAGCAAATTTCAGGGTTGTAGTCATTGAACGTGAGCGACCACCGAGCGTGCTTTCCCGAGAGGTTCTTATTCGCGAAAAGGGCCAATAAGGGTAAATGATCTGTGTAAATCTTGATAGGATAATGATAGATGATATCCCAAAAATGACTCAGGGCCCATACAATGGCTAAAGCTTCTAGCTCTGTCACTGAATAATTGACTTCCGCTTTAGTAAGGACACGGCTAGCATAGGCAATAGGCTGTTGCTTACCATTAGATTCCTGTGACAAGACTGCACCGATGCCAACTTTGCTGGCACCAGTCGTCAAGGTAAATGCCTTGGTGAAATCAGGGAATCTAAGGGTTGGGGCTGATGTTAACTTGTTCTTAAGAATGACAAAAGCTCGTTCCTGATCACACGTCCACTCAAAAGGGGCATCCTTCTTGAGTAAGCGTGTCAGGGGTGCAGCAATGGTGGAGAAACCTGCGATAAAGGTGCGATAGAAACCCGCCAGGCCTATGAAGGACCGGACTGCACCCGCCATCATGGGTCTGGGGAATTTCTGCACGGCCGAGATTTTAGACTCGTCCGACTTTATGCCATTCTGAGTCACTACGTGACCCAGAAATTTTATTTCCTTCCGGAGGAAATGACATTTGGAGAGCTTTACCTTAAGGTTTGCCTGAGCTAGCCTGTCCAATACCCTGTCAAGTTTCTCAAGATGTGACGGGATATCTTGCAACATGACTATGAGATCATCCAGGTATACCATGAGCGTGCCTCCTAGGAGGGTACGGAAAATTGTCATCAAACGACTAAACGTGATTGGGCTTCCGCACAAGCCGAAGGGCATCCTCCTGAACTGGTAATGACCAGTTGGAGTAGAGAAAGCTGTCAACTCTTTGCTCTCATCATCGAGGGGGATCTGCCAGAACCCTTGAAGATCAAGAGTTGAAAAGACCTTATTATCGCCGATGTTCTGCAACAGGTCGTTCAGAACTGGCAACGGAAAGAGGTCTGGGATGGTACATGCATTCAGTTTCCTGTAATCGATAACAGGGCGCCAGGTTCCATCTTTCTTGGGGACCAGAATAAGGGGAGCATTCCACGGGGAAGTGGACTCCTCAATAACTCCATCACGGAGCATCCGTGTAATGAGTTCTTCGGTGAAGACTCTTTGTGCATGTGGCAGGCGATACGCAGGTATGTAAATGGGTTTAGTACCTTTGTCAAGTGGAATATGGTGAGAGATCAATGGGGTCAAACCCATTGACTCACCATCTAGTGCGACTGCAGAACGTGCACGATTGAGAACCTGGAGAAGTTTTGGGACCTCTTCAGGATAGTCTGTCAAAGCTAGATCATCTTCCTGCACTGGCCGGGTGTTGGAAGAGTCAGCAGCAGACAGCAGACTCGCCTGGGAGAACTGCACTCACAAGGAAGTCAGCTGGGGCTTCACCCTCCACTCTCACTGGGAGAGGGAATCTGACAAGGTCGACAAGTGAGGTATTCTTCCGCAGGGGAAATTCTCGACTATGCATGTTGACAACAAGGACTTGCAACTTACCACGTTGCACTGTGTGCAAGGATGGTTCAAGGGAGAGGCCCTTGACTCGGCACGTGTCGTTGTCAACCAGCACGTGGTCTCCTTCAAAAGCTCTGCTCACGTCCACCGTAACAGGAGTGAGCGAGTTAGCTGACAAAGTGACGTCATACTTTGTACAAGCAGTAACTCTGCTTGCTGATGCCATGACACGAGTCAGACAGTCGCCTGCCAACAGGGATACTGCGGCTTGACAACTGCTGTTCTCTACAACAGCGTCAGAGTTAGAGTGAAGGTTAGACTGGGCATCCCTAGACTGGGTTTCACTGGTAACTAAGCGCTGATGGCCAGGAGGTGACGGGCAACGAGCTCTACTACGAGGTCGATCAGGACAAGAGACCAACCCCGGGGAGAATGTGCTATGGAAACCACCAGTTTCCAACGATTCCAGGCACTGTGCATACTCTGAGACAGAGTAGCACGTAGTGGATCCTAAGTGCACGCCCCAGAAGGGCACATCCACTCCGTTGAATTCTGCTTTCCACTCGGCTGGATCTAAGTGGATCCTAAGGTCTGCCATGGTTTTGAACCCTATGAGCAGGTCACCAGGGAAAACAATACTATCTACGACTAAGAATTTTGTGGACAGCTTGTGACCCTGGACTGCAAATTCTAACGTTGTACGACCACGAACCGTCAGTGGATTACCTGAGACTCCTCTCAAGGTCTGAATGACAGACGGCTCTGTCAACATGGCCGCGTGAAGGCCAATGTCTCGGAAAAGAGTGGAGCGAACTATGTTAACCACTGAACCTGTATCTAGGAAAAGCTGGACAGGCTTATGGTGGACAGTGGACTCGATGAGCGGTCCACACAGGTTGTCATACCGAACATGAAGGCATGACAGGCCGACGAAATCCCCGGAGTCACAGCTGCTTGAGGCTCGACGCTTGTTGACGAGGCTCGACCTGGAAGGTACGGTACGAGTCTCGGCAACAACGTCAAGACACTGTTTCCTCACTGTCGGCAAGCGTATCACTGCCCAGGGCGGCAAATGCATTGCGGATAGGGATGGAATACAGCCACTCCGACAGGGTTACTATGTCTTTCACTGGTTTTGCGGACGCGCCTCTTCCCCCGAACTAGTGGAAGGGCTTCTACGAGCACATGCATTGCGCGACGACTGCTTGCTCCACTCAGCTGACAGCATACTTCGCAGCTTGCGACACTCATGGGAGGTATGACTGGAAGTATTGTGGTACATACAGACTCCCTCGCGAGACTGAGCATGGGGACGGTGACGGTTACTTTGATACTGAGCGTGGGGACGGTGACGGTTACTTTGCGGGGACTTAGGTTTGTAACACTCCGATCGGTAGTGCCCGCGTTTCCCACAGTTGAAACAAGTCACCACGCACTTAGTAGGTGAGGTTGGAGGTGGTGTTTGCTGGCGACGTTGTTCCTTGGTCCAGGAGGTCGATGACTGCTTTTTTGTATGAGACTGACTGTTGTTACTGTAATCAATATTTTTACTTGGGCGAGTGTTAGTGGGACTGGGGTTAGAAACTTTGTGGGCTGGCTGTCTGACAGCAGTGGCAAAATTGACTTCTGGCTGCGACTGCGGGGTCACCGTGGACGGCGCCGGAAGGATGGATATAGGATCATCCGCAAAGCGACAAACCTTGCCTTGCTCGGCAGGTGGCTTGATCACGTCAATGGCATCATATGCACCCAGGACGTCGTGCTGAGGGCCGAGTCCTAGCACATCAATGGCACCTCGGAGGTTAGGGGGGGCATCCCTCCACATGATGCCTACAGCCAGCATGGGGATGATGTCTTCAACTTTAATACAGTTGTCACCATTCACCCACTTAGTGGAGCTGATGGCATCAGTAAAGTCTTTGGCGGCTTGCTCAAACCGGCAAATGCAAGCCAGGGGGCTTTCGTGCCGGTATTGACATTCGGCCAAGACGCTGGTAACGATGTCAATGTAATGGCGTTGGCGGCTACGCCGAAAATAACGCCTAAATTCCTCCTTAAGTTCGTCCCAAGACTGAATCTTACAAACGAGATTGAGCTGCACAAAGGCACCTATATCATCCCGGGTGAGATCCACTGCTGCAACAGCAGCACGAATGTACTGTGTATCCGTGGGACTATCAAATAGAGCCTTAACAGTCGTCTCGACTGACTGCAGCCATGGCTCTAACCTATTTGAACTACCGTCAAAAAGAAGGGTTGGGTATGGACGAGTAGCCGGCCCACTGGTGGTCGAGACTTGAGCCACAAGTTGACCAAATGTCACGGGGGCTTCGATGCCCTGCCGCGTGTTCACGCTAGCTGAGGCACCATTGCTAGCATCAGCAGAATCTGGACTAATGGTATGGCCATTGCGTGTCTTAGTCATGACGTCAATTGTTCAAACGCAAGCAGGTCACGAAGAGGGTAAACAGGTCAGAGCAAGAAATGGTATGCACTGGCTACAATTCAACACAGAGTCAGAGAGAACACAGCACCACGGTACTAGATAAGCTGCTTAGTGATGGAATTAATTTGAGCAAAACAACAAAAAAAAAGTGGTACACTCTGAAACACAAAATAAGAGATGTATGCAAGAGAATGAACTATAGGGAAGTGCACAAAATGAAGCTAAGGGTGGTCAATAATTTCACCAGGAGACTGGCAACAAAATTTATGAAAAGGAGTTGAACTGTAAACACTGGTAGCAAAAATTGCACAAAATTTAAAATAAAACAGGTACTATACTAAACTGTGTTGCAAGCACGGTTTAAAAATATTGCAGGTGCTAGCAGTTGCAAACTGGAATGCAAAAAAAAGGTAATTCACTTGCACAAAGGGAAGTTGGCACAGCAAAGATATCAGAGTATGGGATAGTGCCAAAAATCACAGAAAAAAAAATACACTGTATCAAGAAATGCTATATTGCACACAGAATAAAATTATTAAAAACGCAAATTATTAAATTCAAGAATAGGGCAAAGGTTAACTGGTGTTAGCAGGGTGTACACTGGCAAAAAAACAAAAATTTCACACTCTCAAGAACAAAATTAATGAACTTCACAAGTAATTTTGGTAATTAATGGTAAATAAGCAGGTTCCCAAAAATGCACTCAATGACTTGGGTATACAAAATAGCAAAATGCAATGCACATTGGTGAATATTCACAGATAAAACATAGAATATATGTAAAGCAAATAAATGGGGAAACAGGAGAAAAGTATAATAGGCTAGGCACAGATTGTATCACTGCAGGTAGAATAAACTAATACTTAAGTACTTGAAGATTACACTTATTAAAGAAAAAAAAAACACACTAACAAACAAAACAGTGCAGGGTTGTCAACAATCTGTGGCTAACTTGCAGGTGCAACTAACAAAAATAACAGCACACAGGAATTACTTGCAAACTGTATGTGAGAGGTAAATTGTATAAATGGTTAACACTGAACAATTTAAATCAATAACAACTGAGGTGCATGATGCAGAATAAAATACTGGAATTTAAAATGTAGGAGTGTAAAATAAATATACAAAATTTAAGAAGCTGTAGGTAAGTGGCAAAATGTGCACTGATGACAAACTGAACAATTTACTGAAGTATGGCTTCAGTAACTGTAACTGTATTGGTGCAGGACAGTTAAATGTCATAAAATATTAGGAAATGCTAGGTAAGTCACTGTTTACTTAACTTTGAGTGCAGGAGATGGACGAAGGTACTGGGTGCTGCAGGTCCTGAAACTTTCAGTGATGCTCTAGTAACACTACACGCCTCGTAGCATTTGTATACTGCTATGGGGCTTCAATGTCGTAGGAAAAATTATCAGAATGGACTTGGGAAGAACAGGAAAGACCAGGGTTACTCTGTGGAGATATAAAATATGAGAAGAACGTGGCTAACTCAGCGTGAGCCACAGCTGTGTGTGGTTTGTTTACACTGGTAAGCATGTCTGGGCGCGCTGATTGACTGCGGCTTCAGCACACGGAGAACAAAACATTTACTGCACTACTCGAACGTGCTAAAAACAAAACTTAAGTGAAACTATGAACTGGGACGAGTAAGTTTTACTGTAACAAATCACTGGGGAAAACAAAACTGGTGATGAACTGGGAATGTAACAGCAAGGGAAAGAAAAAAAAAATTTTAACTGGCAACACAAAAAAAACTGCACTGGCTGGAGATACGTAGATGCTGAGTAGTTGTAGACACCATGAGTCACGAGCTGCTGTAGACGGTGTGGGGGCTGAACTGAGCTGTCTTAGGGGCTAAGCCAACTGGGTTCCCACGTGGTTAAGCCAGGTAGAACTTCTTGGAGGAAACTGGGAAGAACACAACACACATGGACGGCGAGATGGACGTCGTTGCATAGCAGAGAAGGCTGTAGAGGAGGCTGGTGTGTTTACACGCTGATTAGGGTATAAACCAACCCCAGAGCTGCCTTGTGGTCACGCGTGGAGCCACAGGAAGCCAACACACTAAACGACCTCACCTCTACTTCTTGTAGCTGAGAAGGGCGTAGGGACGCTGTAGGAGGCAGGAGAATGGTGCTGGAGAGTGTTGAAGGGCTGTAGAGAGGGTGATGAGGTGAACATGTGACTGCCAAGGCTGGAGATGACGCCGTGACGCCTATGTCCAGATTTTGTGGGAAAAATCTAGGACGAAGATCTATCTCAGGTCCCGTCAAGACGCTGGGAGTAACAGATAACTCTTTAGGCCAGCAGGTGCATTGGATGATGTTGACTGGCGTCGACCGATTGTGTTGACTGGCATCAACCCCTCCACCCTGAGTAGGCTCACGATGCCGTTGACTCCGCTGTCACCACTGTTATTGCTGTTCTTACTGCTGAACAGTGGTTTAGTGCCGATGAAGGTAGCGTAGGTAGCAATGATATGGCCGTGGACTAATTTGGCTTTAATTGGATAGGAGTGAGTACACAACGGGCAGTGTGAGGGAGTGACTGGAAGCCAGTCCGTGGAGGGGGAGCACTTGTGTCTGTCAAGTCGGTCGGCCTAGGAGTGAGGGCCGGTGGGCTCAGCCTCCCACTGACGTGGGTGAGCCTACAGAGGGCAGCACCTAAAATGCCGCGAAATATGAACTAAGCTGGCAGACAGCAGGGACTGTCTGCGCAGACAGTACAGGCTGTCTACATAATTTGTATATGAGGCATGTGTGTGTGTGTGTGTGTGTGTGTGTGTGTGTGTGTGTGTGTGTGTGTGTGTGTGTGTGTGTGTGTGTGTGTGTGGTCAGTGAGCAATCATTGTGAGGGTGACTGTGTAATAGGTGTAAGGGTGGTGTGATTAATGCCTGGGACTCGGCTCATTGGCAACACAAGTGAAAGACGATGTCATGTATGAATAAAGTGCCATCTGCGAATGAAGTGTAGCTTAATAAAGTGTAAATTAAGTCAGCAACATCTATAACACTTATATCTGCTAATATCTGACCCAAATATGATCAACCTGGAAGGTTAATGATACATGTATTTCGTAAATTTTGACGTAACTAATAATTGCAGTGTACTAAATGAATCAGAATAGGTAATTTGAGAAACATTCAGTGAAACAAAATGTAGCTTGCTTAATTGGAAATAAGTGAATGCTCACTCCAGCATTCAGCAACGGGAAGGACCATTAGATCATGTTCCATCATATTTCTTGTTTCCAGCAGGTAACGACAATGGTTTCAACGATGAGGATGTGTACCAGTCACCCTATCACTACCAGACTCCTCTCAACCCCGTGTACCGCAAGCGAGGGATGCCTTTTGGTAATGTATATCCCCGATCACATTCCGCTGAGGGAGAGATGCCGCCTAATGGGAACGTGTATCCCCGCCCGTTCTTCCCCGAGCGAGAGATGCCCAGTGGTAACTCGTATCCCCGCCCATTCTCTTCCGCCGAGATTAAGGAGCTCTCCGACATTCTGGAAGATATGAGGTAAGAGCTTGGCTAAGAAATAGCTTTGCCAGTTCATGAATAATTAGCCCTCAGAGATAGTTTGTGAAGGAAGAGTGAGAAATGTTTGAGCACATTCACAAACATTCAACCAGTTGTGTTATCACAAACAGCAGCTGCGACAAAAAATGTCCCAACAGTTGTTTTTTAAACGAGCTGCAGCTGGCACGCGTTTCAGCAGTTTTTTTTACACACACTGTAACTGTGACCTGCAAATCCCAGCAGTTATTATAACACTATAACTGACGTTGTGACAGACATATCCAAACTATATAAGAGATCAGAATCATTGAGAGGTAATTGTGTTTCAAGAAAGCTGCCTTTTTCTCAGCAAGCTGATAGGAACTTAAACACATTTCGTTATTCAATATGAAGAGTTAGGAGCACCTGTCCAGCATATTGACATAAGCTGATAGCTTGCCCAAGATGTTGACATACGCTGATAGCTTTCCCAGGATGTTGACATTAACTATTAGCTTGCCCAAGATGTTGACATTAGCTGATAGTCTGAAAAGTTACTCATCCTTATTTTACGAAATAAGTAACAACACTATACTGTTTACACAGCCCTGTTTAAAAAAACACAGATATCATGTTCCGTACACGATGCTCATTACGGTTCCAAAGATTTTTAGCCCTTAGTTACGATTTTAGGTTAGGTAAGGTTTGTCAGGAAACTGGACAAGTGTTTCCTGACGCAGGTCTTAGTCAGATGATGACCCGCCGCTGGAGCTCTTGGTCATCTGACCGAGGCCTTCTACTGGCTTATCGGTCCACCCCTTTAAAAATTAATGATTATTATTATATGATAATAATAATAATTGTTCTTAAGATGTTATCAGGTTAGTGTTAAATGAATAAAAGTTACAATACATTGACAGAAACAGTTTACAAATGATTTACTCTTCAAAGAGAGAACTTCAGACTAAGTTTCGATCCATCCCGGAGGATTAAGTCACACAGTCCAGGATGGATCGAAACGTCGTGTAGAGTTTACTCTTTAACTTATAAACTGTGAAAGATAACCACTGATATGCTTTTTGCTGCAGTATAAGACAAGTGTCTGTATCTACAACATTCTTGCATTATCTGATTGCCTTAAAGATGTTGTGAGTGCCAAACAACATCAGTGTTTTAGTCTGTGTGATGTCACGTTTTATGCTTAACAGAACTTACTTTTAGGATCTTTGAGAGATGAGAAACATCACTGTGTTTCGCCTTGGGTGTTCTCAAGCTTGTATTTATTAACTTTAGTGTCCGACTGTTTACAGGATGAAAGAGAATACTTACAAAGCCGACGATAGTGTGATTTTCCCCGGAGGTTATCTGAATGATGAGGACGAGGAAGAGGAGGAGGAAGATGAAGGTGTTTTTGCCGAGGAGCCATCCAGTCCTATGTACACTGAGGCCGGTCTGCAGTTCATCCCTGGGGAACCATCCAGGTCTATATACTCACAGAGAGGTCTGCAGTCCATGTCTGAGGAACCATCCAGGTCTATATACTCACAGAGAGGTCTGCAGTCCATGTCTGAGGAACCATCCAGGTCTATATACTCACAGAGAGGTCTACAGTCCATGTCTGAGGAACCATCCAGGTCTATATACTCACAGAGAGGTCTACAGTCCATGTCTGAGGAACCATCCAGGTCTATATACTCACAGAGAGGTCTACAGTCCATGTCTGAGGAACCATACAGGTCTATATACTCACAGAGAGGTCTACAGTCCATGCTTGAGGAGCCATCCAGACCTATTTACATGCCGAGAGGTCACCAGGCCATCCCTGAGCTAGATGAGGAGGTGAAACTTATATTTTCATTATCTTGTTCTGATATATTAAATTGTTCACTATAATAACAATGAGCAACAGTCTTAGACTCAGGATATTACATTTAGTCACTCCATTACTGCTGCTGCTGTTGTATACAAAGTCTATAGTGGATACGAGCCTAGAATTCACATATTACTGCTATTGAATATCACACTATAATTATTATGGTACTAGGTCTATAATTTCTTGTTATCATATATTATAACTTTAAATCACGTATAGTAATGTTGCTATATATCAGGCCTACAAATCAGTTTTGTCTATATCTTCAATACGTTGCTTCATGTCCGCCTTACTGCTAAGAAGGTGGACTGATAGATTCTGTTCCTAATATTTCAACGATAAGTTTCAACACTTCTTAGAAGATCACTCAAATTAGAGAACCAAGAATTCCAATCGGTGGTTACTTGGTTGCTGCACAAGCACTCTGGTCAGTTATTAACATAACTCTTAGATCGAGATTCCATACAGTAGTGTGCATATTAATTGGAACAGTGATGAAATAAGACATCTGGAAAATTAATGTTTATTTTGAAAAATACACGGCAGTGACATGATAGATAATTGATTTAATAAAAGATATGACTACTCTTTGCTTTTTAAGCATTGCTACACACTTTGGCATAGAGTCGACCAATGTTGAACACATTTTGACACGTTCTTCATCGTGGTAATAGGTCCTAATAACAGCAGCAATTAGCTTTTCCACAGTTGAACAGTGTTTCGCGATCCTGCGTTTGGTTATTGCCCATAGATTCTCAATTGGGTTGAGATCAGGAGAGTTTCCAGGCCAGTTTAGAACGCATTTTTCTAGCAGTGTGGCATGGAGCAAGATACTGCTGGAAAATGCCTTCTCTATCAGGAAAGTCTATCGACAATGGGAGGCCCAGATTACCTTGTGTTTGTCACTGTTCATCGTTCCCTCAACAATAATAAAACGCCAGGGTCTTTAGCGGTAAAACTACCACAAAACATCATCTTGGGTGAGTGTTTTGGTCCTTGTTGAATGTGTCTGTTCCCAAGAGGTTCGTCTTTGCTCCGCTTTACTACCACTGATCTGTACCCATGTAGGTCACTACCACTGATTTGTACTCATGTAGGTCACTACCACTGATCTGTACCCATGTAGTTCACTACCACTGATCTGTACCCATGTAGTTCACTACCACTGATCTGTACCCATGTAGTTCACTACTACTGATCTGTACCCATGTAGGTCACTACCACTGATCTGTACCCATGTAGTTCACTACCACTGATCTGTACCCATGTACTTCACTACCACTGATCTGTACCCATGTAGGTCACTACCACTGATCTGTACCCATGTAGTTCACTACCACTGATCTGTACCCATGTAGTTCACTACCACTGATCTGTACCCATGTAGTTCACTACCACTGATCTGTACCCATGTAGTTCACTACCACTGATCTGTACCCATGTAGTTCACTACCACTGATCTGTACCCATGTAGTTCACTACCACTGATCTGTACCCATGTAGTTCACTACCACTGATCTGTACCCATGTAGTTCACTACCACTGATCTGTACCCATGTAGTTCACTGCCACTGATCTGTACCCATGTAGTTCACTGCCACTGATCTGTACCCATGTAGTTCACTGCCACTGATCTGTACCCATGTAGTTCACTGCCACTGATCTGTACCCATGTAGTTCAAAATGCACCTCATATGAACATATAACTGTTCTCCAGTCATCTGTCGTTCATTCCTTATGATCGAGTGCCCACCGTAGCTGTTTTTTTCTTCATAGCAGCAGTCAATAATTGCTTCTTTACTAGCTTTCTGGTAGTTCTGTCAACTTCAATTAGCGTTCGTTGAACAGTTGAAGAATCAACATTTACGCCAGCTGAAATCAAATCTCTGTAGATCTTTGCTGGTTTTCTTTGGATCCTTCACACTATTTCTTATGATAACCTTGTCATGGTGAGGTGTTGTCTTGCGTTGTTTTCCACATCTTCCTCGACGCAGCGCTCCACAATCACCAATGTCTTCAGCTCTCTCCAGAATCTAACCAACATTTGACTTTGCTAGACTCGGATTTTCGGTGATCTAATACTCAAATCAGAAAAGTTTTCTAAGCTACAAAACTTGCACAGTTCCTAGGTGTAACATCTATCCTGAATTTCAGCAGTAGTTACGCTTGGAAGGGGAGAATTTGGCGAAACCAAATTCACTCACGGAGCATGCTTGCAGGAATAGCCTTACAAAACAACAGTTGTTGTAACACTGACAAGAGCCGCAGGGTAACGCCACAGCTGGATGGTTGCCAGAAGTCAGTAGCAAACTCTTCTGAAAAGAAAAGAACCTAAACTACATTAATTAAACCATAGAGTAAGGTATACTGTAAGATAATCACAAAATTTACTCTTGGACCAATTAATATGCACACTACAGTCATATCCTCATAGACACCAGTCATTCTCTTGTTGCTCACCTTTGAAAGAGGTTCCTTGAGGCTGGTGAAGGGCTCTTGATTCAAGGAATTGAAGCTGTTCATTCTGTGGATTGAACCTGATTACCCATAATTTCCATGGAGTTGTATGACCCCTTGCACGTTTAGCGTTTCCCGTGCATAATACGATAAATTACACGACTGAAAACAAATAATTTCACTTTTTTTTTCTCCTACGGCACAGAAATTCTTGATGGAGTCTTCACCCAGAGACGGCGCCATCTGGGCCAACCTGCCGGAGAATGTTCCCGTGGCTCCTGGACGCTACCATAACATACCCGAGGAGCTGCGCAACATGCCTTCAGTGTTTGACAACCTGCAGGACCTTGCTGCCGACCCCAGGGACTTCTCTGAGGACCTACCTACTCTCCCTGAGAGTCTGAGGAACTTCCCCGGACTCATGAGTCAGTACGAACCACAAGAACTCTACATCCCCGAGAATATAGAAACTGAGACTGCCTTTGATCGGTATGCCATGCAGGATGACATGCCATATCAGGCTAGTGTGAGAGACGTGCCCCGGGATGCCCTGCTCATTGAAGATGACATTCCAGACATGTCTCGCACGTCACCCCGACTAACAGCGTTAGAAGCAGCGTAAGTATTGTGAGAGGAACACCACATTAAGGGGGAGCAGTATTCAACACTAAAATTTTTACGTGTATAAGTGGAAGATGGGTATTAACAAAGGGGATATAAATAAGGTTTTGAGGATATCCCTCCAAGAGAGAACCCGCAGTAATGGATTCAAATTAGATAAGTTTAGATTTGGAAAGGATATAGGAAAGTACTGGTTTGGTAATAGGGAAGTTGATGAGTGGAACAGTCTGCCTAGTAGGGCAGTAGTGTAGGAAAATGTGGAAAAAAAAAAGACGTGTACAGTTCAAGACATTTATTATAGTAAACGTTTTGCCACCGAGTGGCTTCTTCAGTCCTAAATGTTCTGAACTGTACATGCCCCTCAAGGAAGGTTCCTTGATGTTGGTGAGGGGCTCTTGATTTAGGGAATTGGATCTATGCTCCAGTTCCCCGAATTAAGCCTGAATGCCTTCCACACCCCCCCAGGCGCTGTATAATCTTCCGGGTTTAGCGCTTCCCCCTTGATTATAATAATAATAATAATAATAATGAACTGTACATGTCTTTTTTCCATATCTTGTCTATATCACTATACCATTTCTAAGTGTAGGAAAGTTCCTGTATAACATGGGTGTCTGCTGGAGAACAATACCAGAGGGGCAACTGCCCTTCCCTGGAACAGGTCTGGGCAAGGGAAGACAGCCGTAGTGATGTTTTGACCACTCTCTTGTTTACCTCTGGAAACCAGTACCCACCCATGGAAACTAGTGATCCTCCTGAAAACCAGTGCACCACCCCTGGAAACCAGTGCCCCACCTCTGGAAACCAGTGCCCCACCCCTGGAAACCAGTGCCCCACCTCTGGAAATCAGTGTCCACCCCTGGAAACCAGTGCCCCACCTCTGGAAACCAGTGCCCCACCTCTGAAAACAAGTGCCCCACCTCTGGAAACCAGTGCCCCACCTCTGGAAACCAGTGCCCCACCCCTGGAAACCAGTGCCCCACCCCTGGAAACCAGTGCCCCACCCCTGGAAACCAGTGCCCCACCCCTGGAAACCAGTGCCCCACCCCTGGAAACCAGTGCCCCACCCCTGGAAACCAGTGCCCCACCCCTGGAAACCAGTGCCCCACCCCTGGAAACCAGTGCCCCACCCCTGGAAACCAGTGCCCCACCCCTGGAAACCAGTGCCCCACCCCTGGAAACCAGTGTCCATCCCTGGAAACCAGTGCCCCACCTCTGGAAACCAGTGCCCCACCCCTGGAAACCCGTGCCCCCCCCCTGGAAACCAGTGCCCCACCCCTGGAAACCAGTGTCCCACCTCTGGAAACCAGTGCCCCACCCCTGGAAACCAGCGCCCCACCCCTGGAAACCAGTGTCCACCACTGGAAACCAGTGTCCACCACTGGAAACCAGTGTCCACCACTGGAAACCAGTGTCCACCACTGGAAACCAGTGTCCACCACTGGAAACCAGTGTCCACCACTGGAAACCAGTGTCCACCACTGGAAACCAGTGCCCCACCCCTGGAAACCAGTGCCCCACCACTGGAAACCAGTGCCCCACCTCTGGAAACCAGTGTCCACCCCTGGAAACCAGTGCCCCACCCCTGGAAACCAGTGCCCCACCCCTGAAAACCAGTGCCCCACCCCTGGAAACCAGTGCCCCAGCAATGGAAAACCAGTGCCCCACCACTGGAAACAAGTGCCCCACCTCTGGAAACCAGTGCCCCACCCCTGGAAACCAGTGCCCCACCTCTGGAAACCAGTGCCCCACCCCTGGAAACCAGTGCCCCACCCCTGGAAACCAGTGCCCCACCGCGGTAAACAAGTGCCCCACCCCTGGAAACCAGTGCCCCAGCAATGGAAAACCAGTGCCCCACCACGGGAAACAAGTGCCCCACCCCTGGAAACCAGTGCCCCACCCCTGGAAACCAGTGCCCCACCACTGGAAACCAGTGCCCCACCCCTGCAAACCAGTGCCCCACCCCTGGAAACCAGTGCCCCACCCCTGGAAACCAGTGCCCCACCAATGGAAAACCAGTGCCCCACCACTGGAAACCAGTGCCCCACCACTGGAAACAAGTGCCCCACCCCTGGAAACCAGTGCCCCACCCCTGGAAACCAGTGCCCCACCCCTGGAAACCAGTGTCCACCACTGGAAACCAGTGTCCACCACTGGAAACCAGTGTCCACCACTGGAAACCAGTGCCCCACCACTGGAAAACAGTGCCCCACCACTGGAAACCAGTGCCCCAGCAATGGAAAAACCAGTGTCCACCACTGGAAATGTTCCAGCAGACATGAAGCCAACTTTCTAAAGTTCTAACTTTGTTTTAATTAGAACCTGTTTTAAACAAATCTTTTTTTTTTATAAAAAGTTCAGTCTTTGGTATTTTTGGAGCAGCAGCCTAGGCTCATTCTTCTTATTGCAAGTTAGATGAAGCATGCACAGATTGAAGCTCACTTTCATTAATTGACTGAGGTTCCTTCAAGGGAGTTTCGTGATGCTGGTGATGAACCATCGAACCCCAGGGATGCAGCTGAAGCCAGTGAGCATCACTTTGCTTCGTGACTTTCGAAAGGCTTCATTTATCTCCTAACTTTCTCCACTCCTGAGTCTGGTAGGAAATCTGCTCGTACTCTAGTTTGCGTCCAGTAATGACGAACCCTATAGCGAATAATTGACGTTACTTGTACTTTACGATGATGCTATCAGAGTGGCATCCTGTGGCAGCTGTGTTTGATGTTATTATACTCGTTACCTTGCTCCGTTACTTTGAGTCGTTCTTTTACAGCCGTTCTTTTACAGTCGTCCTTTTACAGCCGTTCTTTTACAGTCGTCCTTTTACAGCCGTTCTTTTACAGTCGTCCTTTTACAGTCTTTCTTTTACAGTTTTTTTACAGTCGTTCTTTTACAGTCGTTCTTTTACAGTCGTTCTTTTACAGTCGTTCTTTTAAAGTCGTTCTTTTACAGTCGTTCTTTTACCATTTTTCTCCAGAATTTACCTCTTCAAGGGGGGCTCCTTGGCGTGGTGAAGAGGCTCTTGGTCTGAGGAATTAGCCCTGTCGGTCTTCTTCCTCAGACCGAACCTAATTACCCCCCATTCTCCCCTCCCTTATCCCATCCTCCCCATCCTCCCCTTTTTCCATTCCTCCTCCTCCTCCTCACCCCTCCCTTTTGCCCTTCCTCTTTTTAGCCTTCGTGATTTCTCCCACAGGCGCGCTAGTTCCTAGGTAGGGGAAAGGACACCGGGGTCGATCCCATTCCGTTGAGGTTTCTTGGCGGTGGCGTAGTTTGCCGTGGAATCTGGATTGCCTAGGGATGTCCCGATCCCTCTCCGGTATCCCGGAGTAGCTTTGGGTGTCTTTTGGGCGACGGGTGTATCTCTGGAAGCCACCTTTCGGATTCCGGGGGTGGTGGCTGAAGGAGGTATGCTTTGTGGCGGATATCCGGCCGCCCTCTCTTTTGTCCACCGAGGTAGCTCGGCAGATGTGAGGTTGCTATCCCGGATTGCTGGTTTACTGGCATGAAGGGTAGGGTATGGCACGGGTTCCATGCTGCATCTGCGCTACTAGCGGTGTCGAGTCCTCTTGGGCGCGGAGGGAGATTTCCGGCCCTTTCATTCCTCCTGGGAACTATTCCTCCCCGCTCCCCCCTTTTTTTATTCTTTTTTTTGTTTTTATTTTCTTTTCTTCTTTCTTTTTTTTTCTTAAAAACAAAAAGCAAAGGAGTAACCTAACCATGGCAGCCCTAGTCCATGAAACCACTACCCCCGGGCCCCTTCTTGATACCGCACCCCATTCTGACCCTGCCTTGTGTTTAGACCACTCTTCGGACACTCCTGATGCCCCTGTACCTCTTGCTGGTGCTGTTTCCTCACCCGCTTCAGGTACCGGGGCTTTGACTGACTCCTTCGATTTGTCTGAACTCCGCTCTCCTTTGACTATGCTTCCGGCTTCTCCCTCTACGGTACGGCAATTTTCGAATCGCCCACCCATTTCATGCCGGACCAACTCCGGTCCTACTCCTAAACGCCAACGTCAATCTCCTGATGATGCTCCGTCGTTACCTTCCCATTCTACTCGGAAACGACCGACACGTCAAGCACTCCCTCTCCACGCTCAGTTTCGGACCACACAATGGACTAAATTCTTTACTTTAAGACCAACTTCTTCTTCTGCCTACCTTTCTGACCATAGTATTGCCAAAGCGCTCCTGCGTCATGTTGGCAGAGATATTTCATTTCACGCTCTCAAGAGCGGTACGCGCATCGTCACTGTCCAGAATGCTACCCAAGCTCATGATCTTTCTCTCCTTTCGAATATCGATACTACTCCTATCACTATTGAAAAACATCTTTCTCTCAATTCTTGTAGTGGTACTGTCATTCTGCCCCATACCATAGTCCAACAGAATTTCCAGTCATGTGGCAATGACATTTTTGAACAGCTGGAACTCCAGGATCTCCCAATCCTCAAAGTAGACACTTATGTCCTTCCTGCCCGGGGGCGGAGACGTTACCCTTGCAATGTGGCTCGTTTAACTTTTGACAGCCGAGAACTCCCGTCCTCTGTATATGTCGCGGGACATCGGTTACAAGTTCGAAAGGTGATACCTACACCGCAACAATGTAGAAATTGCTGGCGTTTTGGTCACCCAGCGAAATATTGCAGATCTATGGCCGAATGCCCAGTCTGTGGTGCCGACAACCATTCTAATACATCTTGCAGTCAACCTCCATCTTGCCTTAATTGTAATGAAGCTCACCCTTCGTACTCCCGCCGTTGCCAGGTCTACTTAAATGAACGTGAAATCCGTTGCCTCAAAGAGGCAGAAGGTCTCCCTTATGCTATGGCAGTTACTCATCTCCGCCTCCAAGGGAGACTACCCCGTGTTTCTTATTCTCGTGTTTCCAAACATCCCCCCACTTCTGGGGTCCCATCTTCTGCAGCCTCCTCTGTTGTTACCCCTCCCATAGCCATTACGGCATCTAATCCTTTTGCTGTCCTTGGCTCTGACGTCCCGACTACAACTCAGTCTGTTCTCACATCTTCGCGTCCTTCCTCACAAGCCCCAGTATCGACAAGACCTCGTACGACACCTAATACCAATCGCCCCTCTACTCAGAAGTCCAAAAAATCCACATTGCTCAAATCTTCTTTGCCCCTTCCTTCCCTTCTTCCACCTCCACACGTTACCTTTCCAGTCTCTGTACCTAGTTCTTCCCCTCTCTCTGGCTCTATTACAAGTGTGGAGATTCACCCTCCTCCTCGTACTATGCCTTCCACCCCCGTCCCCTCCCAAGTTTCTCCCTCTTCTGTCACCTCCCAGGTTTCTACCTCTTCTGTCCCCCCCCACACTTCATCTCCAGTCCCTTACACTTTTCCCTCCCCCTCTACTTTGGTACAGTCCATTACTGTCCCAATCTTTACTCACCCTCCTCCTCCTATCTCCAATATGGTTTCCCATACATCTTTGAATTCAGAAACACTTGAAGCCATTTCAGAATATATTGCAGAGACTAAACCTTCAATGGACACTGATTCACTTCCTGTTCCTTCTCTTCCCTCTCCTCCATCTTCACAACCCCATTCTTCGCAACGCTCCGTTCCTTCGCTACTTGAACATCTTCCAATGCCACCACACGTTGACTTTTCTAACCCCTCTAGTCCGTAGGTGCCTTTACCTACAGATTCCTGATATTTTCTTCATCGCCAATCATGGCCTATTTACAGTGGAATATCCGCGGCCTCAGGGGTAATCGGGGTGAGCTTCAGATGTTGCTTTCCAGGTTTTCCCCTGTTGGTGCTTGCTTACAAGAACCAAAATTACACTCGGCTGTTTTCCAACCTATCTCAGGCTATAATTTATTGTATTCTTCGGATCCTTTCTCAGATGGGACCTTTAATGAAAGTGCCCTTCTTCTACGCAATGATATTCCGTACTGTCAACTATTTGTCCATACCTCGCTGCATTACACTGCAGCCCGTATCCACTTGAATAAGTGGTTTACAATATGTTCTTTATATCTCTCTCCTTCTCGAGCATTTTCTATCCCAGACTTTGCCTTTCTTGTTTCATCCTTACCACCACCACTTCTGTTACTTGGTGATTTTAATGCCCACCATTTCCTCTGGGGGGGGTCTCATTGTGACTCACGTGGCATTCAGTTGGAGGCTTTTCTTGCCTCTCACCCCCTCCATGTTTTAAATACGGGTACTCCCACCCATTTTGATCCTCGTACTCATACTCTCTCTTGCATCGATCTATCAGTCTGCTCTTCCTCCACTGCACTAGACTTCACCTGGTCTGTTCTACCAGACTTACATGACAGCGATCATTTTCCGATCATTCTTACTTCTCCTTCCTATTCACCACCTTCCCGTAGCCCTCGCTGGCAATTTGATCGGGCAAATTGGGATCTTTACTCACACCTCACTGCTTTTAGTGAGGTTCCTTCTTCATCCTCCATTGATGAGCTCCTACACATCTTCTCGACATCAGTTTATACCGCAGCTTCTCATTCTATACCCCAAACCTCAGGCAGGCATTCTCAGAAGTGCGTGCCTTGGTGGTCTCCTGCTTGTGCTCGTGCAGTACGTTTGAAACGTGCTGCATGGGGCAGGTACCGGTACAATAGAACTGCTGAGAGACTTGTTGATTTTAAGCAGAAGCGTGCGATCGCTCGCCGTGTCATCCGTGAAGCTAAACGCACTTGTTGGCGAGACTATGTTTCCACCATCACCTCTGCTTCTTCTATGAGTGCAGTCTGGAAAAAAGTGAGGAAATTGAGTGGTAAATACTCTCCTGACCCGGCTCCTGTTCTACGGGTCACTGGTGTTGATATAGCAAACCCTCTCGACGTTGCCATTGAACTTGGCACACATCTGGTCCGTATTTCCCGAGGGCTCCATCTATGCCCCTCGTTTCTTTCCTCAAAGTCTGCCAGAGAGTTAGTATCCTTGGACTTTTCTTCTCTCGGAGAAGAACAGTATAATGTGCCTTTTACACTTCAAGAACTGGAGGCAACGCTCTCAGCTTGCCGATCATCGGCAGCTGGGCCTGATGACATTCATATTCGTATGTTACAACATTTACATCGGTCAGCCCTTGTAGTCCTCTTACACCTCTTCAATCTTATTTGGGCACAAGGAGTTCTTCCCCAGCTGTGGAAATCTGCCATTGTTCTCCCTTTCCGCAAACCGGGTACTACAGGACATGATGCCTCCCACTATCGCCCCATCGCTCTTACAAGTGCAGTTTGCAAAGTGATGGAACGCCTCGTAAATCGACGTTTAATGTGGTATTTAGAGACTCACAACAGTCTCTCCGCTAGTCAATATGGCTTTCGTAAGGGTCGTTCTACCATAGACCCCTTACTACGCTTGGATACATATGTTCGTAATGCCTTTGCGAATAATCACTCAGTTATTGCCATATTTTTTGACCTTGAGAAGGCATATGACACAACTTGGAGGTATAATATTTTGGCCCAGGCCCATTCCTTAGGCCTCCGAGGCAATCTACCATCCTTCCTTAAGAACTTTTTAACTGACAGACATTTCCGTGTTCGAGTCAATAATGTTCTTTCCCCGGACTTCGTCCAAGCTGAAGGTGTCCCTCAGGGATGTGTTCTAAGCACAACACTTTTTCTCCTTGCTATAAATGATTTGGCCTCTGTTCTTCCACCCAATATTTGGTCATCACTCTATGTTGATGACTTCGCTATTGCTTGTGCAGGCGCTGACTGTCACCTTATTGCAGTTTCTCTCCAGCATGCGGTCGACCGTGTTTCCACTTGGGCCACCACACATGGGTTTAAATTTTCAAGTACCAAAACTCACCAAATTACTTTCACTAGACGCTCTGTTATCTCCGATCATCCTTTGTATCTCTATGGCTCCCCTATCCCCGAACGTGATACAGTCAGGTTTCTAGGCCTTCTCTTTGACCGTCGGTTAACCTGGAAACCTCACATTACCTCTCTGAAGGCAACTTGTCACAGCCGGCTAAACCTTCTTAAAACCCTTGCTCATCTTTCCTGGGGAGCTGATCGTCGAACTCTGCTTCGCCTACATTCAGCCCTCGTTTTATCGAAACTCGATTATGGTGACCAGATTTATTCCGCGGCCTCTCCTGCTACTCTCTCTAGCCTTAACTCTATCCATCACCAAGGCTTACGTTTGTGCCTTGGTGCTTTTCGCTCTTCCCCTGTTGAGAGCCTCTATACAGAAGCAAATGTTCCATCCTTGTCTGATCGCCGTGATACCCATTGCCTTCGTTACTATGTACGCTCTCACGATCTACACAATCCTTCCATTTATAGAATGGTCACCGATATTAGTAGACATTCTTTATTCGTTCGCCGCCCCTGTTTGCTCCGTCCCTTTTCTCTTCGCCTACTTTCACTCTTGTCTTCCCTTCAGTTACCACCTTTATATGTTCATGTAGCATCTCACTTTTCCCTACCCCCCTGGGAAGTTCCAGCTGTTCGGGTCTGTTCTTTCTCACTCCCTTGCTCGAAAGCTCAACTGCCTACGGTGGCTTCCCGCTCTCTTTTTCTTGATCACTTCCACTCTCATTCTCATGCCACCGCTGTGTACACAGATGGCTCTAAGTCTTCAGACGGCGTCGGATTCGCAGCAGTGTTTCCGGACAGCGTCGTACGAGGGCATTTACTATCTTCAGCTAGCATTTTTACTGCTGAACTGTATGCCATTCTTGCAGCACTTATTCGTATCGCATCTATGCCTGTGTCATCATTTGTAGTAGTCTCAGACTCCCTTAGTGCTCTACAGGCTATACGAAAATTTGATACATCTCATCCCCTAGTTCTCCGTATCCAACTTTGGCTACGCCGTATCTCTACCAAACATAAAGATATTGTTTTTTGTTGGGTCCCTGGTCATGTCGACGTACAGGGCAATGAACAGGCAGACACTGCTGCGCGGTCAGCAGTATATGACCTACCAATTTCCTATCGAGGTGTTCCATTTCTGGACTATTTTGCTGCAATAGCTACCCACCTTCGCACCCGTTGGCAACAACGTTGGTCAACTCTGCTCGGTAACAAACTTCATTCTATTAAACCGAGCATAGGTTACTGGCCGTCTTCTTGTCATCAGTGCCGAGGTTGGGAGACCACTCTCTCCCGCCTTCGCATTGGCCACACTCGTCTTACTCATGGGTATCTCATGGAGAGGCACCCTGTTCCTCTCTGTGAGCAGTGTCAAGTTCCAGTATCGATTAGCCACATTCTGTTAGACTGCCCTCTCTATCAACGAGCACGCAGAATTTACCTCCAACGTCGTCTTCGTTCTCCTACTCTCTCTTTACCTTCCCTTCTTGCTGATGGACCCTCCTTTAATCCTGACTCTCTCATTGACTTCTTGACAACGACTGATTTACTCCACAAACTCTGATGATACTTTTCGCACTCCCCTCAGCCCTTTCTGGTTCAGTCTCTTGCTGCCCTTTACCCTTTCACCATCCACTGCCCCGCTGTTATCCGTAACCTGTTGCTCATCCATCTCCCTTTTGCCACCTGATGCCCTCGCTTCCTTCCTGCCCTGCAGCGCTGTATAGTCCTTGTGGCTTAGCGCTTCTTTTTGATTATAATAATAATAATAATCTCTACGAACGTATGGTTTGGTTGACGACTTGTGTGGTACTTGAAGACCCCCGAAGTTTTCTAACTAGTTTAGAGATAGAAGGGGCCGTTATCTGCATTGCCTTTACTGACAGACAATCTTATATAGCTTTGGTTTTCGACTTAAAGAGGAGAGTATAATGGTAAAACATCTTGTTTCTTAGTTCACTTCTCTGGTATTCTGGACAGGTCGCCACTCCACAAGAATTCTCGACAGACAGACGCTTTATGCACCAATAACCTACACATAGGAGAGAGAAGTTTACGACATTTCGGTCCGACTTGGATCATTTACACAGTCACACTGGCACACAAAAGTGAGGGAGCCAGTATGTATAGGCGAGCGGGGGGGGGGGGAGTCCGACCGAAACGTCGTGGTAAACTTCTAAGAACATAAGAACATAATGAACATTAAAATGGTATAAAATACCGACAGATTGTTAGGTAGGACACATATGCAACAGTTAGGTATCTTTATTTTGAAACGTTTCGCCTACACAGTAGGCTTCTTCAGTCGAGTACAGAAAAGTTGATAGAAGCAGAAGATACTTGAAGACGATGTAATCAGTCCATCACCCTTAAAGTTTTGAGGTGGTCAGTCCCTCAGTCTGGAGAAGAGCATTGTTCCGTTGTCTGAAACAATATGAAGTTGAAGTGACAGAATCGGGCCTTATATAGTCCCAGGAGGTGAGACGTAGGTTGATTTGGGAGGGCAGGTCCTTCTCAACACAAGGGTATCTTGGTACAGACCATCTACTTCGACAACCTCTACTAGTGAGAATGGCTGGGTTTGAGAAGGACCTGCCCTCCCAAATCAACCTACGTCTCACCTCCTGGGACTATATAAGGCCCGATTCTGTCACTTCAACTTCATATTGTTTCAGACAACGGAACAATGCTCTTCTCCAGACTGAGGGACTGACCACCTCAAAACTTTAAGGGTGATGGACTGATTACATCGTCTTCAAGTATCTTCTGCTTCTATCAACTTTTCTGTACTCGACTGAAGAAGCCTACTGTGTAGGCGAAACGTTTCAAAATAAAGATACCTAACTGTTGCATATGTGTCCTACCTAACAATAAGAACATAAGAAAGGAGGAACACTGCAGCAGGCCTGTTGGCCCATACTAGGCAGGTCCTTTACAATTCATCCCACTAACAAAAATTTGACCAACCCAATTTTCAATGCCACCCTAGAAACAAGCTCCGATGTGCAAGTCCCACTCAAATCCAACCCCTCCCACTCATGTACTTATCCAACCTAAATTTGAAACTACCCAAAGTCCTAGCCTCAATAACCCAACTAGGTAGACTGTTCCACTCATCAACTACCCTATTTCCAAACCAATACTTTCCTATGTCCTTTCTAAATCTAAACTTATTTAATTTAAATCCATTACTGCGGGTTCTCTCTTGGAGAGATATCCTCAAGACCTTGTTAATATCCCCTTTATTAATACTTATCTTCCACTTATACACTTCGATCAGGTCTCCCCTCATTCTTCGTCTAACAAGTGAATGTAACTTAAGAGTCTTCAATCTTTCTTCATAAGGAAGATTTCTAATGCTATGTATTAATTTAGTCATCCTACGCTGAATGTTTTCTAACGAATTTATGTCCATTCTGTAATATGGAGACCAGAACTGAGCTGCATAATCTAGGTGAGGCCTTACTAATGATGTATAAAGCTGCAGTATGACCTCTGGACTTCTGTTCCTTACACTTCTTGATATAAATCCCAGTAATCTATTTGCCTTATTACGTACGCTTAGGCACTGCTGTCTTGGTTTAAGGTTGCTGCTCACCATAACCCCCATGTGGGGGTTATTTGTGTATTGTTCCAGTCACGGTATTTTGACTTTTGTTTGTTGTTTTAGACACCATATGTTGAAACTTCGCCAAGTTGTTGCTCTTCCTGTCACTTATGTTCTTTTACAATCTGTTGACTCTTTTCCTGGTGCCTCTTACAGTGAAGGTTCGCTACTTGTGTTCACTGATGTCCGAGTTAGTTTAATATCTTTATTATGCACCCCATACCCATCCTGTGGGCGGTAGTCAAAAGATTACAGAGGTACATAATGGGTCCAGGGACTGGGCCTCAAAGTTTTGATAGCTGAGCAAGTTACAAAGGTAATGAACTCACAATTTACAAAGGTAATGAACTCCAGGTAGGTCTAGTCACAATCATGACAAGTTACAAAGGTATTTACAGATTACAGAGGTACGTAATGGGTCCAGGGACTGGGCCCCAAAGTTTTGATGGCTGAACTAGGTACAAAGGTAATGAACTCACAAGTTACAAAGGTAATGAATTCTGTAGAATGGTTACTTACGTTTATACATGGCTACAATCATGAACAAATTATAGAGTAATGAGCAATTCACACTTCCACACCCGGTCACAACTGTAGTGAGTTATTGGTGCAAATATTGAGTCACACACACACACACACACACACACACACACACACACACACACACACACACACACACACACACACACACACACACACACACACACACACACACACACACACATACACACATACACAAACTCATACACACACATACACACACACACACACACACACACACACACACACACACACACACACACACACACACACACACACACACACACACACACACACACACTAGATTCATGTACAGACTACGTTATGTTGCAACCAATTTTCAGCAGAGAGAGAACAGAGCCCGAGCCTTTAACTCATAAGACTGTCATTCCCATTTGCCTCCTTGGGGCGGGGATGGCAGACCAGAGAGGCCTAGCTTGTGGCTAGGCCTTGGGACAGTTGGTCCCAAAGATGAGGAGGTACTTGTGCCTCCTCCCATGGGAGACTTAGGTCTCAGACACTCCCTAAAGAGGGAGCCAAGGCCGGGCCACCACTTGGAAAAGGCCAGGGCCGGGAGAATACCGGCGAATCTTTAAGAAGAAGAAGAAGAAGAACCAATTTTCGTTTAAATAATATAGGATATGTTCGTGCTTCTCTCCTTCGTTCTTTTTTTAGATAACCTTCAAGACCTGGTTTCATCTTCGCTAGAACCATTCTTACTGTTAGGAGGTTTTAGATGAGTTAATTTTTGGCGAGGATATACGTATCTTTTGTGCCTCGTGAGGTAGCCTATTAGAATTTTGTCTCGCCCATTCATCTTTACATCTCATAAATACGAGGATTTCGAGTCTTGTAAACATTTGAATTCGTAGTCCTTCGTGTACTGATCGACATTTGTCCATTAGTTCTTAAGCTTCGAGTTATGAACGCTCGCCACAGTAGCTGGCATGTTCCCCTCGTCATCACCTCTCACTTGTATACTCCTCCTGGTCGCTGCTGCTGATGGCGCTTTGAGCTTGCAACTTAGAAACTTTACCCACTGCTTCTGGTCCATCAGGCCAGCAACCGGGAGGCTTGGTCTAGGACCAGGCTGCAGGAGAGATAAGGTGACCCTTGGAGTAGACGCGAGGTAAACACAAGGTAAAAACCCCACCGTGTGGTGTAAATCTTGTAACATTCTGTTTCCCACCTAGCAGGTCTGGTCTGAGATTCTGCCTTGGGCAAGATCATCTCCAAAACCACTAACAGATATTGCAGCACTAGCTTCTGAAGAGCTTGTGATCCAATGAAGCTGAGCTACCCACCTGTGACCTCGTATCAAACCCCATTACCTCCACTTACCCAGACGCTGTACGACCCTTCTTCTTCCTCCCTTTTCCTTAAGGTAATTTTCATTTGGTTTCGACGACAGATTCGGGCCGCAGCTGAACGACCTGAGGGACTACGACGACCCCCCGCACGACTACCCCGACTATGACATCGATGAATATGGTGATTACGACCAGTATGGTGAAGCTCAGTCCAGACACAAACAACCTTTACCCTTCCTTCAGAAATTTGTGAAAAAGGACGAAGAGTCAGCTAGTAAGTCCACAATAACAATGGAAAAGACGAACAAGAACCACAATAAAAACAAAATTAATAATAACGACTTCTTTAAAGATGTTTAGACTTTGAGGAAAGTCTAAGAGAGTTAGTCTTTGAACGTCTATAGACAAGTTGATGGGTGAGACACAGGTGCTACACCTAGGTAACTATTGATACCCAAGTGTTGCAAAGGTGTCTTATTCATGAAGGGACCGGAATGTCTGAAACTGAATAGACGGACACACGAGCTGAAGCTTAGGAACAACCTGTTATCCGGGACAACGTTTCACTCAACACGGATGGGAGGGGATGAAAGGAGGGGGGGAAACGTTGTCCAAGGAACACTTTCGTTCTGCAGCCTTTGTTCATGTCTTCGTACGTATGGGCAATGAGATATTTCATCCAGATAAAGAAAGGAAAAAGAAATTTGAACTTAAAACTTTGTGAACTTGTTGATACACCTCTAAACACCATCTTACACGAAAATACCTTCTTTTTAACACACGCAAGTACCTACTTTCTAACACGTAAGTACCTACTTTTTAATACCTTCACGTAGCTCGCTCTCTGCTAAGCTACTCTTCCTTATGGTGCTCCATAACCCGCGATATAAACACCGAGAGGTGTACGTCTCGCTGTATCTACAGTCAAGAACACCTTAATCTCTAAAATAGGGATTAAAGTGGTGTACAGGTTACATGCAGTCTTAATGACCCTCATGTAACCTATCGTCTTAAAATCCAAGTAACCGTATGATTCACGAGTGTTTGATTCGTGTGTTAAGATTCTAATTATATTTTCTAAATATTGATGCAGTTGTAATTATTTCTAATGAATTTCACAGGTTAGGACTTTGACATCAGCCATAGTCTTATAACCTCAAGTCAAGACTGACATCAGCCATAGTCTTACTATAAATAAAGACGGAAGAATAAGCATAGCAGATGTGAGTGTGTAAGTCTGGGGACCTGGGGACCGGGGTGACCACCAGACAAGCCTGTATAAAGACGTAATGCAGATTCAAGCCTCTCGCACGACGTTTCGACCAGAAGTGAGCTTTACCAAGTCTCAGTAAAGCTCAGTCCTGCACGAAACGTCGTGTGAATGAGCCTTACTCTGTACGACACGTCTTGGCGACGCTGTGGTGCGCGTTGGTGAAGGTAAGTGGTGACTCACGTACTTAGTGACGCATCTTCTGTTTACGCTTATATGAGAGAGCTAACTTTTCTTTTCCTCGGTTGATGCTTTGTGTCAGGCCAAATATAGTATAATATCTCCAGGATACTTGTTAAACACCTGTAAGGCCTAAAGAATTAGACACACGTGCAACATCTTTGTATCTATTGTAGACGTTTCGCTATCCAATGGCTTTATTAATACAAATTGAAGGACGTAATTGGAAGACAGTGGAACTATATACAAAAGATGAGGTAATCAGTCCCTCAGTGTTGAAGACTCTGAGTCATCAGTCTTCATGACTGTGCTCCAGAGTCTTCAACACTACGTTATTGTTCACTAGTTCTAAGACTGAGGGACTGATGATTCCCTCATCTTTTGTATATAGTTCTACTGTCTTCAAGTTATGTCCTTGTATTGTACTGGTAAAGGCACTGGATGGTGAAACGTCTACAAATAAACATACCCAGATGTTGCACATGTGTCTAATTCTTGTCAGTATTGTATATCATATATATACATCTGTAATAACTGTAAAGTAGCTTGCAACTGCAACAAGATCAGTCTTTTTAGTTTTGCGCAACGAAAACTCTGGATATTTTTAATGTTTAAATTGAGTAACCGTTGATGTTCGTATGTTGAGAGACGACACTGTTCATTGGATATCCTGTTCACTTAAGGATTTTGTTCATTATGAGATCAGGGGAGGATGAAGCGGATTCTTATGTAAATTATATACGAGATAATGACTGTAAGAGAATGTGCCGTTGAATGAATGATGGTGAATGTTCCCTTCAGGTCATCATTCCTTGCAGGGAAGATCGCCCTTGTGGTAAACAGAATTTGTAATTTGTTTCCAGAGCTATCAGTGGCCATTTTGTGTCGGACTGTTGACGTGATTGACAAAAATTATGCCAGGAAAGATACTTTTGAAAAGCCGGCACAGAAAGTTGGTCCGACTCAAGTGCCGTCTCATCCAGGTCTCGACACAGTCGTTCTGTCTAGGTTAGATTTTGCCACCGGAGTGGCTGGTTTACTGTGCGCCGCATATCCATCCTGTGGATGGTAGTGGCTGGTTTACTGTGCGCCGCATATCCATCCTGTGGATGGTAGTGGCTGGTTTACTGTGCGCCGCATATCCATCCTGTGGATGGTAGTGGCTGGTTTACTGTGCGCCGCATATCCATCCTGTGGATGGTAGTGGCTGGTTTACTGTGCGCCGCATATCCATCCTGTGGATGGTAGTGGCTGGTTTACTGTGCGCCGCATATCCATCCTGTGGATGGTAGTGGCTGGTTTACTGTGCGCCGCATATCCATCCTGTGGATGGTAGTGGCTGGTTTACTGTGCGCCGCATATCCATCCTGTGGATGGTAGTGGCTGGTTTACTGTGCGCCGCATATCCATCCTGTGGATGGTAGTGGCTGGTTTACTGTGCATCCCATATCCATCCTGTGGATGGTAGTGCAAGATCGTATGGATACACAAAAGGCCTAGGCACTAGGCCCGAAAAGGGTTAACGGGAGTACGTCTGGATTTACATCTACAGTTCACTTGTCTGTTACAAGCAATTTTAGGAAATTTGTTTAATATATCTGGTATCTTATTTTCAACATGTCGTAACATGTCATATAGACGCCGGAAACATGATCGTCCTTCATATTTTCAATAAATATTGAGGAGAGCGTTGCTAGACGCCCACCACTAATACTAACTCTTCTCTTCTTTATAACACATACCGAGATTTCAAGACTATGAAGACTTCTGCCTTTGTTCTTCACTTATTGCAGGTTGAAATCTTCTATTTGGCTGCATGAGATTGCAACACGCGCCAGCCTCACGTAACAAACACCACGAACCTTGACGCTAGAAAGAATATTTCTTGCCAGGATATTTTCATTCAATTTGTATTTGATTTGCAAGATGAAATCTGTTTACATTGTCTGTTCCTTCTGAGTATCGTCTATGTTGTGGTAATGTCTCCTGTATGACCTCTACTGTAGATACAATGATTTATCTGTTATTCTCTCATGGTAATACTTACCTTATCCCATGGTAATAACATTCCTAAGACGGATGGCCAAGTTTCCTAATACCTTCCACTGCCCCTGTTGACCTAACAGTATTGGTTGACTGCTGTGGATGACATCCCAGTGGCTGGAGATAACGACCCCAGTGGTAATAACCCACAGTGACTTTCCTTAGGTTATCCTGGGTTTGAAGTCCTCCAGGGGTTACTGATAATTCTCTCTCTGTCTCTGTCTCTTCTCCTCTGTCTCTCTCTGTCTAGTGTGACCTCTGTTAGGCAGCGTTATGTTTCAGATTACTAAACTAAGACCTTCCACTTTTAAACTAAGACCTTCCACTTTTAAACTAAGACCTTCCACTTTTAAACTAAGACCTTCCACTTTTAAACTAAGACCTTCCACTTTTAAACTAAGACCTTCCACTTTTAAACTAAGACCTTCCACTTTTAAACTAAGACCTTCCACTTTTAAACTAAGACCTTCCACTTTTAAACTAAGACCTTCCACTTTTAAACTAAGACCTTCCACTTTTAAACTAAGACCTTACATTCGTGAAGGAATCATTTCGGTCAAGTGTGGGTTGTTTGTTATGTTACATCTTGTTGACAGTTACACCTGGCTGGTCGTCAAGGAACCTGTGTGTGTGTGTGTGTGTGTGTGTGTGTGTGTGTGTGTGTGTGTGTGTGTGTGTGTGTGTGTGTGTGTGTGTGAGACTTGCCTAATTGTGGTTGCAGGGGTCAAGTTTCGACTCCTGGCCCCGCTGTTCCGCTGAAAGCTACTGGATTCACTCCTGGTTGCGTGAGCCTTATCATCATACCTATTCTTAAAGCTGTGTATGGATTCTGCCTCTACCACTTCGCTATATGGGGTGTCCTGTTCTTGACTAGTGCTAAAAAAAAGTATTTCCTAACATCCCTGTGACTCAGTGTGCTTTTAACTTTCAGCTGTGACCTCGTGTACCTGAGAACCGCCTCTCCTACACACTGTCCACTCTGTAAATTTCTCTAAGTATTTTGTACGTCGTAATCATGTTACCTCTGGTCCTTCAGTCGTCTAGTGCGATCAGGTTTACCTCCTCTAGCCGCTCAACTCTGGGACTAATTTCGTTGCAAGCCTTTGTACTTTACCTGGTTTCCTTACATTCTGAACCAGATAAGGGTTCCACATTGGCGCTGGATACTCCAAGATGGACCTGACATATGTCGTGTATAACGTCATGAATGTCTCTTTGTTGATGTTTCTGAAAGTTGCCCTTTAATTTACCAGTCTCACGTTTGTTACAGTAGTTATACTGTCGATGTATCTCAGGTGATATACTCGGAAGTGTGCTCACCCCGAGGTCCTTCTCTTTCAGGGAGGTTTGTAGCATTTGTCCCTTGAGCTGTGCACTGTTTCTGGACGGATTTCAATTTCTTCGAGTTTCATAACGTTGGATTACCTGAGGTTAAATTCTAACAGCAACTTGTTAGACCAATCCTGCAGCTTGTACTCACCTAATTGTGGTTGCAGGGGTCGAGGCTCAGCTCCTGGCCCCGCCTCTTCACTGATTGCTACTAGGTCCGCTCTGTCTCTGCTCCCTGAGCTTTGTCATACCTCGTCTTAAAGCTATGTATGGTTCCTGCCTCCACTACATCACTTGCTAGGCTATTCCACTGCCTGACAAGTCTATGACTGAAGAAATACTTCCTAACATCCCTGTGACTCGTCTGAGTCTTCAGCTTCCAATTGTGACCCCTTGTTTCTGTGTCCCATCTCTGGAACATCCTGTCTCTGTCCACCTTATCTATTCCACGCAGCATTTTGTATGTCGTTATCATGTCTCCCCTGGCCCTCCTGTCCTCCAGTGTCGTCAGTCCGAATTCCCTCAACCTTCCTAGGACATTCCCCTGAGCTCCGGAACTAACCTTGTTGCAAACCTTTGTGTGTGTGTGTGTGTGTGTGTGTGTGTGTGTATGTGTGTGTGTGTGTGTGATCTATTTGTGGTTGCAGGGGGTCGAGTCGTACCTTCGCTGGTCGTTACTAGAACCACTTTCTCTCTGCGCCAAGAGTTTTATCGTACCTCTCTTAGCCATGGTCTCAGACCTCTCCTGATCTCACCACGTCATGGCCTGCCTTCAGTAAGAAAGATGTGTGTCCAACTGTAGTGTCGTTTCTGCTCTCTCTCTCACGAGTGCCTTCCTACACTACCACCTGCACAACCACCTGCACCACCACCTGCACCACCACCTGCACCACCACCTGCACCACCACCTGCACCACCACCTGCACCACCACCTGCACCACCAATCCCAACCCCTGTACCACCAGCTGTACCACTGACAGCCCTTGCTGACGATACTAAGAGTGTCAGTGTGTCACAGATGCTGACTATGGTGACCTGCTGCCCGAGGCTGAGTATAACTTCCAGCGAGATGAACGCCTGGACGTCAAGAAGCCTGGACCCTTCTTCAAGAGTGCTAACAACTACGGCTTCGACTACACTGACGACGATGACGACAACGGAGAGAGACGTGACGACCAGGTGGGTCATCCTCTCGTTCCCACCTCGCAGTCCTGCTCACCAGTCGTTATTCCTGTCATTTTTGATCGGGAATGGAGAGTCCTATCATTATTGGTCGAGAATGGAGATTCCTGTCATTCTTGATCGGGAATGGAGATTCCTGTCATTCTTGATCATAAATGGAGATTCCTGTCATTCTTGGTCAGGAATGGAGATTCCTGTCATTCTTGGTCAGGAATGGAGATTCCTGTCATTCTTGGTCAGGAATGGAGATTCCTGTCATTCTTGGTCAGGAATGGAGATTCCTGTCATTCTTGGCCAGGAATGGAGATTCCTGTCATTCTTGGTCAGGAATGGAGATTCCTGTCATTCTTGGTCAGGAATGGAGATTCCTGTCATTCTTGGTCAGGAATGGAGATTCCTGTCATTCTTGGTCAGGAATGGAGATTCCTGTCATTCTTGGTCAGGAATGGAGATTCCTGTCATTCTTGGTCAGGAATGGAGATTCCTGTCATTCTTGGTCAGGAATGGAGATTCCTGTCATTCTTGGTCAGGAATGGAGATTCCTGTCATTCTTGGTCAGGAATGGAGATTCCTGTCATTCTTGGTCAGGAATGGAGATTCCTGTCATTCTTGGTCAGGAATGGAGATTCCTGTCATTCTTGGTCAGGAATGGAGATTCCTGTCATTCTTGGTCAGGAATGGAGATTCCTGTCATTCTTGGTCAGGAATGGAGATTCCTGTCATTCTTGGTCAGGAATGGAGATTCCTGTCATTCTTGGTCAGGAATGGAGATTCCTGTCATTCTTGGTCAGGAATGGAGATTCCTGTCATTCTTGGTCAGGAATGGAGATTCC
>NC_091328.1:7900248-8002748 GCF_038502225.1 Cherax quadricarinatus | reverse complement strand
ACCAGCAGAAACAGCAGCACCAGTACCAGCAGAAACAGCAGCACCAGTACCGCACCAGGTTTGACTTGGTCCAGAACTGGGCAGCGGGGTGTGGTCCAGGTGTGGCCTGGTCCAGGACTGCGTGGCGGGGTGTGGCCTGGTCCAGGACTGGGCAACGGGGTGTGGTCCAGGTGTGGCCTGGTCCAGGACTGGGCAGCGGGGTGTGGCCTGGTCTAGGACTAGGCAACAGGGTGTGGTCCAGGTGTGGCCTGGTCCAGAACTGGACAGTGGGTTGTGGCCCAGGTGTGGCCTGGTCCAGGACTGTGCATCAGGGTGTGGTCCAGGTGTGGCCTGGTCCAGAACTGTGCATCGGGGTGTGGCCTGGTCCAGGACTGGGCAACGGGGTGTGGTCCAGGTGTGGCCTGGTCCAGGACTGTGCATCGGGGTTTGGTCCAGGTGTGGCCTGGTCCAGGACTGTGCATCGGGGTGTGGTCCAGGTGTGGCCTGGTCCAGGACTGTGCATCGGGGTGTGGTCCAGGTGTGGCCTGGTCCAGGACTGTGCATCGGGGTGTGGTCCAGGTGTGGCCTGGTCCAGGACTGGGCAACGGGGTGTGGTCCAGGTGTGGCCTGGTCCAGGACTGGGCAGCGGGGTGTGGCCTGGTCTAGGACTAGGCAACAGGGTGTGGTCCAGGTGTGGCCTGGTCCAGAACTGGACAGCGGGTTGTGGCCCAGGTGTGGCCTGGTCCAGGACTGGGCAGCAGGGTGTGGTCCAGGTGTGGCTTGGTGTAGCACTGGGCAACAGGGTGTGGTCCAGGTGTGGCCTGATCCAAGATTCCTGCTTCGGGTAAAAAATATGAAGACCACACGATGTACACACACACACACACACACACACACACACACACACACACACACACACACACACACACACACACACACACACACACACACACACACACTACTGCCACCCACCTGGGTAGTGGAATGTGGGGGGTGGAAGTGTGGGGGTGGAGGTGTGGGGGCTGAATTGTGGGGGATGGAGGTGGTGGGTGATGGGGGAGGGAGAGACGGTTGTAGGGGGGAAGGGTGGTCGGGGATGAAGGGGTGGAGGGTAGGGGAGGGGGAAGGGAAGTGTGACACAGGTGGGCTTGTTAAGGTAGCACGGGTGTGTGCTACCGTGCAGAAGACTCTGCACAACTTTTATAAGCAGATTACGTTCAGTGCTTTGCAAAACATATCAATGGAGGGAGGGGGGAAGGGGGAGAGAGAGTGGGAGTGGGGATAGGTGGAGGGAGAGTGGCGGGGGGGGGGGTACGCCCATGTAGGTTGAACCCACCACGGTCACTGTATCAAGGTGGTCCAACTCCAGGTGGTCTCTGGAGGTCTGGTATTGTGGTTTGGCAATAGAGTTGTTGGATGAGAGGAAAAGGTTGTATTGGCAGGTAGCAGAGTCGCTGTCACCACAGCTTTAGGCAGCTTTAAAACATAGGTTAGATTCATGAGTTGGTGTGAGTTAGACCTGCCTAGCACGGCCTGCAAGGCCTGCAAGGCCTGTTACAGTGTTTCACTCTTCCTTGATAATGTGAGAAGTCGTAACCATTACCATTAGGGCGTCATGCGTTTTCGCCCACCATAAGCCAGGCCAAAGCAGCATGGGTTCGAGTCCTTGGCTAGCGCAAGGACTCGAATATATAAAACTGGTCAGTTAGCAAGAACTCATTTAAAATTAAGTCCTTTCTAAAATTTTCTCTTATACGTTTAAAGTTATATATATTTTTTCATTTATCTTAATGTAAAAATTACTAATTTTGTACCATAAGAACCTTAGAAAACTTACCTAACCTTATTATAACAAGCGCAATTTAATTTAGCCTAATCCAACTAAGCATATTTTAGAAAATTTTACAATAATTTAATAATATACAAACACAATGAAATATATTTTTTTTCGTTAGGTTCAGAATGATTTTTGCGAAATTATTGCATACACAAATTTTCGCTTGCCTTATTCGGCAAGAAGAGCGTTGCTATTAAGCCAAAATCGTAAGTTTTGCCTCTTCGGCACGACATATATATATATATATATAATATATATATAATATATATATAATATATATATATATATATATATATATATATATATATATATATATATATATATATATATATATATATATATATATATATATATATATATATATATTATATATAGTAGGTTGGTAGACAACAACCACTCAGGGAGGTACTACCGTCCTGCCAAGTGAGTGTAAAACGGAAGCCTGTAATTGTTTTACATGATGATAGGATTGCTGGTGTCTTTTTTTTCTGTCTCATAAACATGCAAGATTTCAGGTACGTCTTGCTTCTTCTACTTACACTTAGGTCACACTACACATACATGTACAAGCATATATATACATACCCCTCTGGGTTTTCTTCTATTTTCTTTCTAGTTCTTGTTCTTGTTTATTTCCTCTTATCTCCATAGGGAAGTGGAACAGAATTCTTCCTCCGTAAGCCATGCGTGTTGTAAGAGGCGACTAAAATGCCGGGAGCAAGGGGCTAGTAACCTCTTCTTCTGTATATATTACTAAATGTAAAAGGAGAAACTTTCGTTTTTCCTTTTGGGCCACCCTGCCTCGGTGGGATACGGCCGGTGTGTTGAAAGAAAGATATAATATATATATATATATATATATATAATATATATATATATATATATATATAATATATATATATATATATATATATATATGCAATTAGATCACAGTAAACAGGTGATTTCAGAATATGCAAAACAACCACTCTGAAAGAATAGAGAAATTCCAAGCGCTTTCGTGACTACTCACATTATCAAGGAACTATGAAAGTAAAGCATCCAAGGAAGGTATATAAGGGGGTCTGGCCAACACCTCACTATCAGATCCCACAACGGTTAAACACCTGACGCGCGCCTGCCCAACTGGACAGGTCCTTTGCACAACCCACCAACAAACTATTCTACCCAAGAAAATTTTTAAAATTATTATTTGTCCAGTGTATTATTAAATTCTTCCCAAATTCTATTAATTATAAATGGATCTAATTTATATAAACCAAAGGAAATATTCATATTATTGTCAAAACTGCTTTTTATGAAACAAGATTCAATTATATTCCTGTCGACCATGGACTTGCTTGATACTACTTTCTCAACTTTTTGAAAATCAATTGGATGGTTAAAATCTCTTACATGAATAAATAGAGCATTGGAATCTTGTCCAGTTCCAATGCTATATTTATGTTGTTTTAATCTTAGTTCGAGATTTTTACCAGTTTGACCGTAATAAACTCTATCGCAAATTTTACAAGGAATCTTATAGACACATCCATCAGCATTTTGGGGGGAATTCTTTATCAAAAGTTTTTTTTACTGTATCAAGATTTTTGAATACAACTTTAATATTAAAAGTCTTAAGAAGAGAAGGCATATCAACCAAGTTCTCATGGTAAGGGAGAACCAACATATTTTTAGTTGAATAAGGCTGGTTGCCCTTTTTGGATTGTAAAAAGTATTTCTAGCAACTTTAAAAGATTTATCAATTACATTTCTTGGGTATTTTAAATCATTACCTATTTCATAAATTTTGGATATTTCCTCATCTATGAACTCAGGACTACAAATTCGTAAAGCTCTCAAAAACATTGATGAGAAAACAGACAGTTTGACTCTATCTTGATGCTAAGATTAAAACAACAAGATTAAAACAACATAAATATAGCATTAGAACTGGACAAGATTCCAATGCTCTATTTATTCATGTAAGAGATTTTAACCATCCAATTGATTTTCAAAAAGTTGAGAAAGTAGTATCAAGCAAGTCCATGGTCGACAGGAATATAATTGAATCTTGTTTCATAAAAAGCAGTTTTGACAATAATATGAATATTTCCTTTGGTTTATATAAATTAGATCCATTTATAATTAATAGAATTTGGGAAGAATTTAATAATACACTGGACAAATAATAATTTTAAAAATTTTCTTGGGTAGAATAATTTGTTGGTGAGTTGTGCAAAGGACCTGTCCAGTTGGGCCGGCGCGTGTCAGGTGTTTAACCGTTGTGGGATCTGAAAGTGAGGTGTTGGCCAGACCCCTTATATACCTTCCTTGGATGCTTTACTTTCATAGTTCCTTGATAATGTGAGTCACGAAAGCGCTTGGAATTTCTCTATTCTTTCAGAGTGGTTGTTTTGCATATATATATATATATATATATATATATATATATATATATATATATATATATATATATATATATATATATATATATATATATATGTGTGTGTGTGTGTGTGCAAGAATCGCGAACAAGCAATACCAGATGCAAGACAACCATGGGGGGGGGAAGTTGAATAATAGATCTAGACACTTCGTGTTGCAATCAACACATCATCGGAAACTTTCAAAGTTGCAGAAATGAGTAAGAAATCTGAGCACATTTGTTCCGAGGAACTCTGCTGTAAATAAATTAATCAATGGGACAAAAATTAATTATTGGCCTTCTTTTTGATGATGTTTCTGAAGACGTTTCGCCGACCAGTGGCTTTTATCAATTCAGTACAGAGATTATTTGAAGGTGTTGAAACTGGAGACAGAAGAAGATACGGCAGTCAGTCCCTCGGTCTTAATGATGTTCTTGTCGGTATTACATAACATTATTATAACAATATTCATTTTATAATTTAGGTAGCCATATTTGACACACTTAGCTGGTTGTGCTGATGACACAGAGTCAGTCTTCTCAAACTTGATATATTCCAAGTATATTTATTAAGGTATCAAGAAATTTCAAAACTTTGACTAACAGAAGTTAAGTCTAGACTTACTGATGAAAAAAAAAAAAATGAAGGCCAGGGATATTTGAAGATAAAGACACATGTGCAACAGTTGGGTGTCTTTGTGGAAACGTTTCGCCTACACAGTAGGCTTCTTCAGTCAAATACAGAGGCAGCAGGTGTAGCAGTGAAAAGATGATGTAATCAGTCCATCAACCTTAGAGAAAAAGTATTTGAGGTGGTCAGTCCCTCAGCCTGGCGAAGAGTTCAGCTCCAGCGATTGTATTTGCTTGGACGTCATCCTCTTTTCTGCAACACTGCAAGTTCCTGATGTGTTAATTGCAACAGGAAAGGCTTAGAGCAATCATTGGTTGTTTTGCATCTTATATCGCTTGTGGGCGAGTATACACTATAGGGAGGTTAGCATGGGCCACCACTGTGACCAGAAATGCAAGTTTTTACACATGAATCTCCTGCCAGCGTGGCCGTGACGAACTCTAGCTCATGTCCCCACAAAGCCGCTATCATGACTCACGAAATCGTAATAACACGACTTCTAACAAACCAGAGTACGAGTGAGGATGAGGGGAAGGTAAGAATGAGGGGAAGGTAAGAATGAGGGGAAGGTAAGAATGAGGGGAAGGTAAGAATGAGGGGAAGGTAAGAATGAGGGGAAGGTAAGAATGAGGGGAAGGTAAGAATGAGGGAAGGTAAGAATGAGGGGAAGGTAAGAATGAGGGGAAGGTAAGAATGAGGGGAAGGTAAGAATGAGGGGAAGGTAAGAATGAAGGGAAGGTAAGAATGAGGGGAAGATAAGAATGAAGGGAAGGGAAGAATGAAGGGAAGGGAAGTATGAGGGGAAGGAGTGAGGATGAGGGGAAGGTATGAATGAGGGGTAGGTAAGAATGAGGGGAAGGTAAGAATGAGGGGAAGGTAAGAATGAGGGAAGGTAAGAATGAGGGGAAGGTAAGAATGAGGGGAAGGTAAGAATGAGGGGAAGGTAAGAATGAAGGGAAGGTAAGAATGAGGGGAAGATAAGAATGAAGGGAAGGGAAGAATGAAGGGAAGGTAAGTATGAGGGGAAGGTAAGAATGAGGGGAAGGTAAGAATGAGGGGAAGGTAAGAATGAGGGGAAGGTAAGAATGAGGGGAAGGTAAGAATGAGGGGAAGGTAAGAATGAAGGGAAGGTAAGAATGAGGGGAAGATGAGAATGAAGGGAAGGGAAGAATGAAGGGAAGGTAAGTATGAGGGGAAGGTAAGAATGAAGGGAAGGTAAGAATGAGGGTTACCTGGAGGTTATTCCGGGGATCAACGCCCCCGCGGCCCGGTCCATGACCAGGCCTCCCGATGGATCAGGGCCTGATCAACCAGGCTGTTACTGCTGGCCGCACGCAGTCCAACGTACGAGCCACAGCCCGGCTGATCCGGCACTGACTTTAGGTATCTGTCCAGCTCTCTCTTGAAGGCAGCCAGGGGTTTATTAGCAATTCCCCTAGTGCTTGATGGGAGGCTGTTGAACAGTTTTGGGCCCCGGACACTTATGGTGTTTTCCCTTAGTGTACCAATGGCGCCCCTACTTTTTATTGGGAGCATTTTGCATCGCCTGCCCAGTGTTTTACTTTCGTAGGGAGTGATTTCTGTGTGCAGATTTGGGACCATTCCTTCCAAGATTTTCCAAGTGTAGATTATGATATATCTCTCCCTCCTGCGTTCCAACGAGTACAAGTCAAGTGCTTCCAAGCGTTCCCAGTAGTTAAGGTGCTTGACAGAACTTACACGTGCAGTAAAGGATCTCTGTACACTCTCTAGATCTGCGATTTCACCTGCTTTGAATGGAGATGTTAATGTACAGCAGTATTCCAGCCTAGAGAGAACAAGTGATTTGAAAAGGATCATCATAGGCTTGGCATCTCTCGTTTTGAAAGTTCTCATTATCCATCCTATCATTTTCTTTGCACGTGCGATCGTGGCACTGTTGTGATCCTTGAAAGTGAGATCCTCAGACATTACTACTCCCAGGTCCCTTACATTATTTTTCCGCTCTATTGTATGGCCGGAGTCAGTAGTATACTCTGTTCTAGTTATTATCTCCTCCAGTTTTCCATAATGGAGTAGTTGGAATTTGTCCTCATTGAACATCATATTGTTTACCGTTGCCCACTGGAAAACTTTGTTTATATCTTCTTGGAGGTTAACCGCGTCCTCAGCAGATGACAGCCTCATGCAGATCCTAGTATCGTCCGCAAAGGATGATACGGTGCTGTGGTGTATATCTCTGTTTATGTCTGATATGAGGATAAGGAATAAGATGGGGGCGAGTACTGTGCCTTGTGGAACAGAGCTCTTCACTATGGTAGCCTCCGATTTAACTCTGTTGACCACTACTCTTTGTGTTCGATTTGTTAGGAAGTTGAAGATCCATCTCCCCACTTTCCCAGTTATTCCTTTAGCACGTATTTTATGGGCTATTACGCCATGATCGCATTTGTCAAATGCTTTTGCAAAGTCTGTGTATATTACATCTGCATTCTGATTTTCTTCCAGTGCATCCAAGGCCATGTCATAGTGATCCAGTAGTTGTGAGAGGCAGGAGCGACCTGCCCTGAACCCATGTTGCCCTGGATTGTGCAGATTTTGGGAATCCAGGTGATTTGCAATCCTGCTTCTTAGCACTCTTTCAAAGATTTTTATGATGTGGGACGTCAGAGCTATTGGTCTATAGTTCTTAGCTAATGCTTTGCTGCCACCTTTATGGAGTGGGGCTATATCCGTTGTTTTAAGTGACTGTGGAATTTCACCCATGTCCAAGCTCCTCCTCCATAGTGTACTTAGGGCACGCGAGAGGGGTTTCTTGCAGTTCTTAATGAAAACAGAGTTCCACGAGTCTGGGCCCGGGGCTGAGTGCATAGGCATGTTGTCAATGGCTTTTTCGAAATCTATCGGAGTTAGGGTAATGTCGGAAATCTGGCATACATTTATGGAGTTTTGAGGCTCATTCATGAAGAAATCATTTGGGTCGACGATCCTCAGACCGATTAGTGGTTCACTAAACACAGAGTCGTACTGGGTTTTCAATATTTCACTCATTTCCTTGTTGTCATCTGTGTAAGTCCCATCCTGTCTGAGTAAGGGCCCGATACTAGATGTGGTATTTGCCTTGTTTTTGGCATATGAAAAGAAATATTTTGAATTTCTTTCAATTTCACTAATAGCTTTAAGCTCCTCCTGCCTCTCCTGGTTCCTGTAAGAGTCATTTAGCTTAAGTTCGATAGTTTCCACTTCCCTGGTCAGCGCCTCCTTTCGTGTATCAGATATTCTAGCACTCCTGAGGAGCTCAGTGACTCTTCGTCGTCTTCTGTAGAGGGAGCGTCTTTTTCTCTCCAGTTTACTCCTGCTCTTCTTTCTTAGGGGAATATGCCTAGAACATGCTTCGGCTACCAGGAAGTTGATCCTTTCAAGGCACTGGTTTGGATCCATGTCATTTAAGACATCTTCCCAACATGTTTCGTTTAGGACATGGTTTACCTGGTCCCAGTTGATGTTCTTGTTGTTGAAGTTGTATTTTGTGAAGACACCTTCACAGGTACATGCATTCTGCTGTTCAGGACCCCTATGCATGTACGTCTGGACTTCGATTAGATTGTGATCGGAATTAGTTGTTTTTGATATTCTTATGTCTCTTATCAGGTCCTCATTATTTGTGAAGATAAGGTCAAGTGTGTTTTCTAGTCTTGTTGGTTCCACTATCTGCTGGCTTAAGGTGTGTTTTTCGCAGAGACTTAGTAGTGTGAGGGGAAGGTAAGAATGAAGGGAAGGTAAGAATGAGGGGAAGGTAAGAATGAAGGGAAGGTAAGAATGAAGGGAAGGGAAGAATGAGGGGAAGATAAGAATGAGGGGAAGGTAAGAATGAGGGGAAGGTAAGAATGAAGGGAAGGTAAGAATGAGGGGAAGGTAAGAGTGAGGGGAAGGTAAGAATGAGGTGAAGGTAAGAGTGAGGTGAAGGTAAGAGTGAGGTGAAGGTAAGAGTGAGGTGAAGGTAAGAGTGAGGTGAAGGTAAGAGTGAGGTGAAGGTAAGAGTGAGGTGAAGGTAAGAGTGAGGTGAAGGTAAGAGTGAGGTGAAGGTAAGAGTGAGGTGAAGGTAAGAATGAAGGGAAGGGAAGAATAAAGGGAAGGTAAGAATGAGGGGAAGGTAAGAATGAGGGGAAGGTAAGAAAGAAGGGAAAGTAAGAATGAGGGGAAGGTAAGAGTGAGGGGAAGATAAGAATGAAGGGAACGTAAGAATGAAGGTAAGGTAAGAATGAAGGGAAGGTAAGAATGAAGGGAAGGTAAGAATGAAGGGAAGGTAAGAATGAGGGGAAGGTAAGAATGAGGGGAAGGTAAGAATGAGGGAAGGTAAGAATGAAGTGAAGGTAAGAATGAGGGGAAGGTAGGAATGAGGGGAAGATAAGAATGGAGGGAAGGGAAGAATGAAGGGAAGGGAAGAATGAAGGGAAGGTAAGAATGAGGGAAGGTAAGAATGAAGGGAAGGTAAGAATGAGGGGAAGGTAAGAGTGAGGGGAAGATAAGAATGAAGGGAAGGGAAGAATGAAGGAAAGGTAAGAATGAAGGGAATGTAAGAATGAAGGGAAGGTAAGAATGAGGGGAACGTAAGAATGTGGGGAAGGTAAGAATGAGGGAAGGTAAGAATGAAGTGAAGGTAAGAATGAGGGGAAGGTAAGAATGAGGGGAAGGTAAGAATGAGGGGAAGGTAAGAATGAGGGGAAGATAAGAATGAAGGGAAGGGAAGAATGAGGGGAAGGTAAGAATGAGGGGAAGGTAAGAATGAGGGGAAGGTAAGAATGAATGGAAGGTAAGAATGAAGGGAAGGTAAGAATGAGGGGAAGATAAGAATGAAGGGAAGGTAAGAATGAAGGGAAGGTAAGAATGAGGGGAAGATAAGAATGAAGGGAAGGTAAGAATGAGGGGAAGGTAAGAATGAGGGGAAGGTAAGAATGAAGGGAAGGGAAGAATGAGGGGAAGGCAAGAATGAAGGGAAGGGAAGAATGAGGGGAAGGTAAGAATGAAGGGAAGGTAAGAATGAGAGGAAGATAAGAATGAAGGGAAGGGAAGAATGAGGGGAAGGTAAGAATGAGGGGAAGGGAAGAATGAAGGGAAGGGAAGAATGAGGGGAAGGTAAGAATGAGAGGAAGGTAAGAATGAGGGGAAGGTAAGAATGAGGGGAAGGTAAGAATGAGGGGAAGGTAAGAATGAAGGGAAGGTAAGAATGAGGGGAAGGTAAGAATGAGGGGAAGATAAGAATGAAGGGAAGGGAAGAATGAAGGGAAGGTAAGAATGAGGGGAAGGTAAGAATGAGGGGAAGGTAAGAATGAAGGGAAGGGAAGAATGAGGAGAAGGTAAGAATGAGGGGAAGGTAAGAATGAAGGGAAGGGAAGAATGAGGGGAAGATAAGAAAGAAGGGAAGGGAAGAATGAGGGAAGGTAAGAATGAAGGGAAGGTAAGAATGATGGGAAGGTAAGAATGAAGTGAAGGTAAGTATGGAACGAAGGTAATAAGGAAAGGTAAGAATGAGGGGAAGCAAGAATGAGGGGAAGCAAGAATGAGGGGAAGGTAAGAATGAGGGGAAGGTAAGAATGAAGGAAAGGTAAGAATGAAAGGAAGGTAAGAATGAAGAGAAGGTAAGAATGAAGTGAAGGTAAGTATGGAACGAAGGTAAGAATAAGGAAAGGTAAGAATGAGGGGAAACAAGAATAGGGGAAGTAAGAGTGTTGGGAAGGTAAGGATAAGGGGAAGTAAGAATGAAGGGAGGGTAAGGGTGAAGGGAGAGAGGCAAGGGTCGTGTTTCTCTGCGGTTGCCGGAGTGGTGTTCCCCTCATCTGGAATGTTGATATTAACCTTCCTGGTGGTGGTGGTAGTGGTGCTGGTGGTAGTGGTGGTGATGGTGGTGGTGGTGGTGGTGGTAGTGGTGGTGATGGTGGTGGTAGTGGTGGTGGTAGTGGTGGTGATGGTGGTGGTAGTGGTGGTGGTAGTGGTGGTGATGGTGGTGGTAGTGGTGGTGGTAGTGGTAGTAGTGGTGGTGGTAGTGGTGGTGGTAGTGGTAGTAGTGGTGGTGGTAGTGGTGCTGGTGGTGGTAGTGGTGGTGGTGGTAGTGGTGGTGGTAGTGGTGGTGGTAGTGGTGGTGGTAGTGGTGGTGATGGTGGTGGTGGTGGTGGTGGTAGTGGTGGTGATGGTGGTGGTAGTGGTGGTGGTAGGGGTGGTGATGGTGGTGGTAGTGGTGGTGGTAGTGGTGGTGATGGTGGTGGTAGTGGTGGTGGTAGTGGTAGTAGTGGTGGTGGTAGTGGTGCTGGTGGTGGTAGTGGTGGTGGTGGTGGTTGTGGTGATGGTGGTGGTGGTAGTGGTCGTGGTAGTGGTGGTGGTGGTGGTAGTGGTGGTGGTGGTAGTGGTGGTGATGGTGGTGGTAGTGGTGGTAGTGGTGGTGGTAGTGGTGGTGGTAGTGGTGGTGATGGTGGTGGTAGTGGTGGTGGTAGTGGTGGTGGTAGTGGTGGTGGTAGTGGTGGTGATGGTGGTGGTAGTGGTGGTGGTAGTGGTGGTGATGGTGGTGGTAGTGGTGGTAGTAGTGGTAGTAGTGGTGGTGGTAGTGGTGCTGGTGGTGGTAGTGGTGGTGGTGGTAGTGGTGGTGGTAGTGGTGGTGGTAGTGGTGGTGGTAGTGGTGGTGATGGTGGTGGTAGTGGTGGTGGTAGTGGTGGTGATGGTGGTGGTAGTGGTGGTAGTAGTGGTGGTGGTAGTGGTGCTGGTGGTGATAGTGGTGGTGGTGGTAATGGTGGTCGTAGTGGTGGTGGTGGTAGTAGTCGTGGTAGTGGTGATGGTGGTAGTAGTCGTGGTAGGGGTGATGGTGGTGGTAGTGATGGTGATGGTAGTGGTGGTGGTGGTAGTGGTAGTGATGGTGGTAGTGGTGATGCTGGTAGTGGTGATGTTGGTGGTAGTGGTGGTGGAAGTGATGGTGGTGGTGGTGGTGGTAGTGGTGGTGGTGGTGGTGGTGGTAGTGGTGGTGGTAGTGGTGGTGGTAGTGATGGTGGTAGTGATGGTGGTAGAGTGGTGGTTATGTGGGTAACAGTTATTGCTTACACATCAGTGGGTAACAGTTCTCCCCAGTATCAGCACCTCATTCCTTCCCAGTACCAACACACCTCCCCAATACCAACACACCTCCCCAGTACCAGTACCCCGGTACCACCCTAGTACTAGCCCCCACATCCCACCTTCAGCAGTCCTACCCAGCAGCGAATTGGCTTCAATACACTATTTCTGGAAGAGCAGTTGCCAGGGAAGGAGGAGGGGGAGGGGAGGGGAGGGGGAGTGGAGGGGGAGGGGAGGGGGTGGGGAGGGAGAGGGGAACATGATGCTAACATCTGTCAATAAGAATCCTGCCGGTGGTGATTGTTGACAACCGCTTTTCAGGTGTCTTATTCTGGTAATGGGAAGGTGCTGGCCAGGCCACGGTGTAAGCCGGCCAGACCACGGTGTAAGCCGGCCAGACCACGGTGTAAGCCGGCCAGACCACGGTGTAAGCCGGCCAGACCACGGTGTAAGCCGGCCAGACCACGGTGTAAGCCGGCCAGACCATGGTGTAACTCGGCCAGACCACGGTGTAAGCCGGCCGGACCATGGTGTAAGTCGGCCAGACCACGGTGTAAGCCGGCCAGGCCACGGTGTAAGCCGGCCAGACCACGGTGTAAGCCGGCCAGACCACGGTGTAAGCCGGCCAGACCACGGTGTAAGCCGGCCAGACCACGGTGTAAGCCGGCCAGACCACGGTGTAAGCCGGCCAGACCATGGTGTAAGTCGGCCAGACCACGGTGTAAGCCGGCCAGACCATGGTGTAAGCCGGCCAGACCATGGTGTAAGCCGGCCAGGCCACGGTGTAAGCCGGCCAGACCATGGTGTAAGCCGGCCAGACCACGGTGTAGGCCGGCCAGACCATGGTGTAAGCCGGCCAGACCATGGTGTAAGCCGGCCAGACCACGGTGTAAGCCGGCCAGACCACGGTGTAAGCCGGCCAGACCACGGTGTAAGCCGGCCAGACCATGGTGTAAGTCGGCCAGACCACGGTGTAAGCCGGCCAGACCATGGTGTAGGCCGGCCAGACCACGGTGTAAGCCGGCCAGACCACGGTGTAAGCCGGCCAGACCACGGTGTAAGCCGGCCAGACCACGGTGTAAGCCGGCCAGACCATGGTGTAAGCCGGCCAGACCACGGCGTAAGCTGGCCAGACCATGGTGTAAGCCGGCCAGACCGCGGTGTAAGCTGGCCAGGCCACGGTGTAAGTCGGTCAGACCATGGTGTAAGCCGACCAGGCCACGGTGTAAGCCGGCCAGACCATGGTGTAAGCCGGCCAGACCACGTTGTAGGCCGGCCAGACCATGGTGTAAGCCGGCCAGGCCACGGTGTAAGCCGGCCAGACCATGGTGTAAGCCGGCCAGACCACGGTGTAAGCCGGCCAAGCCACGGTGTAAGTCGGCCAGACCATGGTGTAAGCCGGCCAGACCACGGTATAAGCCGCCCAGGCCACGGTGTAAGCCGCCTAGACCACGGTTTAAGCTAGCCAGGCCACTGTGTATGCTAGCCAGGCCACGGTGTAAGCTGGCCAGGCCACGGTGTATGCTAGCCAGGCCACGGTGTAAACTAGCCAGACCACGGTTTAAGCTAGCCAGGCCACGGTGCAAACTAGCCAGACCACGGTGTAAGCTAGCCAGGCCACGGTGTATACTAGCCAGGCCACGGTGTAAACTAGCCAGACCACGGTTTAAGCTAGCCAGGCCACGGTGTAAACTAGCCAGACCACGGTTTAAGCTAGCCAGGCCACGGTGTATGCTAGCCAGGCCACGGTGTAAGCTGGCCAGGCCACGGTGTATGCTAGCCAGGCCACGGTGTAAACTAGCCAGACCACGGTTTAAGCTAGCCAGGACACGGTGTAAACTAGCCAGACCACGGTTTAAGCTGGCCAGGCCACGGTGTAAGCTAGCCAGGCCACGGTGTAAGCTGGCCAGGCCACGGTGTATGCTGGCCAGGCCACGGTGTATGCTGGCCAGGCCACGGTGTATGCTGGCCAGGCCACGGTGTATGCTGGCCAGGCCACGGTGTATGCTGGCCAGGCCACGGTGTATGCTGGCCAGGCCACGAGGCTCCAGCAGTGCCTTGAGACATACAATTACCTGAGAAAGTTCATCTTACGTTCTTAAAGGAAGCTACCAACTTGTTGATGGCTGAGCTTAAAACTTTGACTGATGACTAGTTTCATGTGTGTGGGTGTATGGATGTATAGATGTGGGTGTTTGGATGTATAGATGTGGATGTTTGGATGTATAGATGTGGGTGTATGGATGTATAGATGTGGGTGTTTGGATGTATAGATGTGGGTGTTTGGATGTATAGATGTGGATGTTTGGATGTATAGATGTGGGTGTATGGATGTATAGATGTGGGTGTTTGGATGTATAGATGTGGGTGTTTGGATGTATAGATGTGGGTGTATGGATGTATAGATGTGGGTGTTTGGATGTATAGATGTGGGTGTTTGGATGTATAGATGTGGGTGTATGGATGTATAGATGTGGGTGTTTGGATGTATAGATGTGGGTATATGGATGTATAGATGTGGGTGTTTGGATGTATAGATATCGGTGTTTGGATGTATAAATGTGGGTATATGGATGTATAGATGTGGGTGTATGGATGTATAGATGTGGGTGTTTGGATGTATAGATGTGGGTATATGGATTTATAGATGTGGGTGTTTGGATGTATAGATGTGGGTGTTTGGATGTATAGATGTGGGTGTTTGGATGTATAGATGTGGGTATATGGATGTATAGATGTGGGTGTATGGATGTGGGTGTTTGGATGTATAGATGTGGGTATATGGATGTATAGATGTGGGTGTTTGGATGTATAGATGTGGGTGTATGGATGTATAGATGTGGGTGTTTGGATGTATAGATGTGGGTATATGGATGTGTAGATGTGGGTATATGGATGTGTAGATGTGGGTATATGGATGTATAGATGTGGGTATATGGATGTATAGATGTGGGTATATGGATGTGTAGATGTGGGTGTTTGGATGTATTGATGTGGATGTTTGGATGTACAGATGTGGATGTTTGAATGTGTAGATGTGGGTGTTTGGATGTATAGATGCGGGTGTTTGGATGTATAGATGTTGGTATATGGATGTGTAGATGTGGGTGTTTGGATGTATTGATGTTGATGTTTGGATGTACAGATGTGGGTGTTTGGATGTGTAGATGTGGGTGTTTGGATGTATAGATGCGGGTGTTTGGATGTATAGATGTTGGTATATGGATGTGTAGATGTGGGTGTTTGGATGTATTGATGTGGATGTACAGATGTGGGTGTATGGATGTACAGATGTGAGTGTTTGGATGTACAGATGTGGGTGTATGGATGTGTAGATGTGGGTGTTTGGATGTATAGATGTGGGTGTTTGGATGTATAGATGTGGGTATATGGATGTGTAGATGTGGGTGTTTGGATGTATTGATGTGGATGTTTGGATGTACAGATGTGGGTGTTTGGATGTATAGGTGTGGGTGTATGGATGTGTAGATGTGGGTGTTTGGATGTATAGATGTGGGTGTTTGGATGTATAGATGTGGGTATATGGATGTGTAGATGTGGGTGTTTGGATGTATTGATGTGGATGTTTGGATGTACAGATGTGGGTGTTTGGATGTATAGGTGTGGGTGTATGGATGTGTAGATGTGTGTGTGTGTATGTCTCTGTGAGTGTGTGGGTGTGTATAAATGAGTATAACTAAGGGTATATTAAAACGTATTACGCATCCAGGTGAGAAAGGCCTGTTAACCTGAGTCATAATTGGACTTGGAGCAAAATAAACACAACAGTAGTCTTTAAACTGTATTTTCCTTCACCAAGTATGATTATAGGTATTTACACTTTGTACACTATGTATAAAAGTTTGGAAAATAAGTGTATCACGGTAGTCAAAAGGCAAACAACAGCCAAAGACAGAGAGACAACCGAGAACAATCAGCAGCTGTGTGAATCTGGCTATAGCGGAACATGAGTGACACCACAGCACCTCCGTCATTGTCAGGCCCACCTTATGATTAGTCGAACCAAGGTACTGATTTAACGATGAGGTCCCCTTAATCGTTAAACCTTTAGCACACGGTTCGTTGGTTGGGAGGCAGCCTATATTTGAGTGTGTATATACGCCGAATAAACGTAATGCACTCTTTGCATGCCACAAAGAGTATAAAGTGGTTATGTATGGGTGTGTTTGTGGCATTTAAGTATTTACACAAAATTTAAACCTTTCCACTGATACCAGTGTCAAGTGTTTGTCAGCTCAGTGTGCCAGGAGTGCCAAGGGGTGCTGGGGTTAGGAAACTGAAGAAACTAGTGCAGAACGAGTTTATATTGCGACTTTTCGCTCGATGTAAAGCGAAATGTTTTCACAAGAGCTTATTCTGTGCCTCCAATATCGTTTAGCATTGCACTTCAGTAACCAACATTAACAGGCATAGAGCGAAACGTTGTTTTTGTAGAGCTCTACATAGATAAACCCAGTTAAAAATGTCGCAATAAAATGTTCCAAACGTCAAAATACTGTCGATGTTCCAACGTCAAAATATTGTCAATGTCAAAAAAAAAAAAAAATCAGAAAATGAGAAGTGATCTGCGGGACACAATTGGTGAAGCCTTTCTGACTTGTTTATGTTGGTGGAGCAATTTGTCCACCACCGCCGCTAGAGGGCTCCCCTGCCACCACTAGCAGGTAGAGGGCTCCCCTGCCACCACTAGCAGGTAGAGGGCTCCCCTGCCACCACTAGCAGGTAGAGGGCTCCCCTGCCACCACTAGCAGGTAGAGGGCTCCCCTGCCACCACTAGCAGGTAGAGGGCTCCCCTGCCACCACTAGCAGGTAGAGGGCTCCCCTGCCATCACTAGCAGGTAGAGGGCTCCCCTGCCACCACTAGCAGGTAGAGGGCTCCTCTGCCACCACTAGTAGGTAGAGGGCTCCCCTGCCACTAGCAGGTAGAGGGCTCCCCTGCCACCACTAGCAGGTAGAGGGCTCCCCTGCCACCACTAGCAGGTAGAGGGCTCCCCTGCCACCACTAGCAGGTAGAGGGCTCCCCTGCCACCACTAGCAGGTAGAGGGCTCCCCTGCCACCACTAGCAGGTAGAGGGCTCCCCTGCCACCACTAGCAGGTAGAGGGCTCCCCTGCCACCACTAGCAGGTAGAGGGCTCCCCTGCCACCACTAGCAGGTAGAGGGCTCCCCTGCCACCACTAGCAGGTAGAGGGCTCCCCTGCCACCACTAGCAGGTAGAGGGCTCCCCTGCCACCACTAGCAGGTAGAGGGCTCCCCTGCCACTAGCAGGTAGAGGGCTCCCCTGCCACTAGCAGGTAGAGGGCTCCCCTGCCACCACTAGCAGGTAGAGGGCTCCCCTGCCACCACTAGCAGGTAGAGGGCTCCCCTGCCACCACTAGCAGGTAGAGGGCTCCCCTGCCACCACTAGCAGGTAGAGGGCTCCCCTGCCACCACTAGCAGGTAGAGGGCTCCCCTGCCACCACTAGCAGGTAGAGGGCTCCCCTGCCACCACTAGCAAGTAGAGGGCTCCCCTGCCACCACTAGCAGGTAGAGGGCTCCCCTGCCACCACTAGCAGGTAGAGGGCTCCCCTGCCACCACTAGCAGGTAGAGGGCTCCCCTGCCAGCACTAGCAGGTAGAGGGCTCCCCTGCCACCACTAGCAGGTAGAGGGCTCCCCTGCCACCACTAGCAGGTAGAGGGCTCCCCTGCCAGCACTAGCAGGTAGAGGGCTCCCCTGCCAGCACTAGCAGGTAGAGGGCTCCCCTGCCACCACTAGCAGGTAGAGGGCTCCCCTGCCACCACTAGCAGGTAGAGGGCTCCCCTGCCACCACTAGCAGGTAGAGGGCTCCCCTGCCACCACTAGCAGGTAGAGGGCTCCCCTGCCACCACTAGCAGGTAGAGGGCTCCCCTGCCACCACTAGCAGGTAGAGGGCTCCCCTGCCACCACTAGCAGGTAGAGGGCTCCCCTGCCACCACTAGCAGGTAGAGGGCTCCCCTGCCACCACTAGCAGGTAGAGGGCTCCCCTGCCACCACTAGCAGGTAGAGGGCTCCCCTGCCACCACTAGCAGGTAGAGGGCTCCCCTGCCACCACTAGCAGGTAGAGGGCTCCCCTGCCACCACTAGCAGGTAGAGGGCTCCCCTGCCACCACTAGCAGGTAGAGGGCTCCCCTGCCACCACTAGCAGGTAGAGGGCTCCCCTGCCACCACTAGCAGGTAGAGGGCTCCCCTGCCACCACTAGCAGGTAGAGGGCTCCCCTGCCACCACTAGCAGGTAGAGGGCTCCCCTGCCACCACTAGCAGGTAGAGGGCTCCCCTGCCACCACTAGCAGGTAGAGGGCTCCCCTGCCACCACTAGCAGGTAGAGGGCTCCCCTGCCACCACTAGCAGGTAGAGGGCTCCCCTGCCACCACTAGCAGGTAGAGGGCTCCCCTGCCACCACTAGCAGGTAGAGGGCTCCCCTGCCACCACTAGCAGGTAGAGGGCTCCCCTGCCACCACTAGCAGGTAGAGGGCTCCCCTGCCACCACTAGCAGGTAGAGGGCTCCCCTGCCACCACTAGCAGGTAGAGGGCTCCCCTGCCACCACTAGCAGGTAGAGGGCTCCCCTGCCACCACTAGCAGGTAGAGGGCTCCCCTGCCACCACTAGCAGGTAGAGGGCTCCCCTGCCACCACTAGCAGGTAGAGGGCTCCCCTGCCACCACTAGCAGGTAGAGGGCTCCCCTGCCACCACTAGCAGGTAGAGGGCTCCCCTGCCACCACTAGCAGGTAGAGGGCTCCTCTGCCACCACTAGCAGCTCCCCTGCCACCACTAGCAGGTAGAGGGCTCCCCTGCCACCACTAGCAGGTAGAGGGCTCCCCTGCCACCACTAGCAGGTAGAGGGCTCCCCTGCCACCACTAGCAGGTAGAGGGCTCCCCTGCCACCACTAGCAGGTAGAGGGCTCCCCTGCCACCACTAGCAGGTAGAGGGCTCCCCTGCCACCACTAGCAGGTAGAGGGCTCCCCTGCCACCACTAGCAGGTAGAGGGCTCCCCTGCCACCACTAGCAGGTAGAGGGCTCCCCTGCCACCACTAGCAGGTAGAGGGCTCCCCTGCCACCACTAGCAGGTAGAGGGCTCCCCTGCCACCACTAGCAGGTAGAGGGCTCCCCTGCCACCACTAGCAGGTAGAGGGCTCCCCTGCCACCACTAGCAGGTAGAGGGCTCCCCTGCCACCACTAGCAGGTAGAGGGCTCCCCTGCCACCACTAGCAGGTAGAGGGCTCCCCTGCCACCACTAGCATGTAGAGGGCTCCCCTGCCACCACTAGCAGGTAGAGGGCTCCCCTGCCACCACTAGCAGGTAGAGGGCTCCCCTGCCACCACTAGCAGGTAGAGGGCTCCCCTGCCACCACTAGCAGGTAGAGGGCTCCCCTGCCACCACTAGCAGGTAGAGGGCTCCCCTGCCACCACTAGCAGGTAGAGGGCTCCCCTGCCACCACTAGCAGGTAGAGGGCTCCCCTGCCACCACTAGCAGGTAGAGGGCTCCCCTGCCACCACTAGCAGGTAGAGGGCTCCCCTGCCACCACTAGCAGGTAGAGGGCTCCCCTGCCACCACTAGCAGGTAGAGGGCTCCCCTGCCACCACTAGCAGGTAGAGGGCTCCCCTGCCACCACTAGCAGGTAGAGGGCTCCCCTGCCACCACTAGCAGGTAGAGGGATCCCCTGCCACCACTAGCAGGTAGAGGGCTCCCCTGCCACCACTAGCAGGTAGAGGGCTCCCCTGCCACCACTAGCAGGTAGAGGGCTCCCCTGCCACCACTAGCAGGTAGAGGGCTCCCCTGCTAGCAGGTAGACCACTAGCAGGTAGAGGGCTCCCCTGCCACCACTAGCAGGTAGAGGGCTCCCCTGCCACCACTAGCAGGTAGAGGGCTCCCCTGCCACCACTAGCAGGTAGAGGGCTCCCCTGCCACCACTAGCAGGTAGAGGGCTCCCCTGCCACCACTAGCAGGTAGAGGGCTCCCCTGCCACCACTAGCAGGTAGAGGGCTCCCCTGCCACCACTAGCAGGTAGAGGGCTCCCCTGCCACCACTAGCAGGTAGAGGGCTCCCCTGCCACCACTAGCAGGTAGAGGGCTCCCCTGCCACCACTAGCAGGTAGAGGGCTCCCCTGCCACCACTAGCAGGTAGAGGGCTCCCCTGCCACCACTAGCAGGTAGAGGGCTCCCCTGCCACCACTAGCAGGTAGAGGGCTCCCCTGCCACCACTAGCAGGTAGAGGGCTCCCCTGCCACCACTAGCAGGTAGAGGGCTCCCCTGCCACCACTAGCAGGTAGAGGGCTCCCCTGCCACCACTAGCAGGTAGAGTGCTCCCCTGCCACCACTAGCAGGTAGAGGGCTCCCCTGCCACCACTAGCAGGTAGAGGGCTCCCCTGCCACCACTAGCAGGTAGAGGGCTCCCCTGCCACCACTAGCAGGTAGAGGGCTCCCCTGCCACCACTAGCAGGTAGAGGGCTCCCCTGCCACCACTAGCAGGTAGAGGGCTCCCCTGCCACCACTAGCAGGTAGAGGGCTCCCCTGCCACCACTAGCAGGTAGAGGGCTCCCCTGCCACCACTAGCAGGTAGAGGGCTCCCCTGCCACCACTAGCAGGTAGAGGGCTCCCCTGCCACCACTAGCAGGTAGAGGGCTCCCCTGCCACCACTAGCAGGTAGAGGGCTCCCCTGCCACCACTAGCAGGTAGAGGGCTCCCCTGCCACCACTAGCAGGTAGAGGGCTCCCCTGCCACCACTAGCAGGTAGAGGGCTCCCCTGCCACCACTAGCAGGTAGAGGGCTCCCCTGCCACCACTAGCAGGTAGAGGGCTCCCCTGCCACCACTAGCAGGTAGAGGGCTCCCCTGCCACCACTAGCAGGTAGAGGGCTCCCCTGCCACCACTAGCAGGTAGAGGGCTCCCCTGCCACCACTAGCAGGTAGAGGGCTTCCCTGCCACCCCTGCCACCACTAGCAGGTAGAGGGCTCCCCTGCCACCACTCGCAGGTAGAGGGCTCCCCTGCCACCACTAGCAGGTAGAGGGCTCCCCTGCCACCACTAGCAGGTAGAGGGCTCCCCTGCCACCACTAGCAGGTAGAGGGCTCCCCTGCCACCACTAGCAGGTAGAGGGCTCCCCTGCCACCACTAGCAGGTAGAGGGCTCCCCTGCCACCACTAGCAGGTAGAGGGCTCCCCTGCCACCACTAGCAGGTAGAGGGCTCCCCTGCCACCACTAGCAGGTAGAGGGCTCCCCTGCCACCACTAGCAGGTAGAGGGCTCCCCTGCCACCACTAGCAGGTAGAGGGCTCCCCTGCCACCACTAGCAGGTAGAGGGGTAGAGGGCTCCCCTGCCATCACTAGCAGGTAGAGGGCTCCCCTGCCACCACTAGCAGGTAGAGGGCTCCCCTGCCACCACTAGCAGGTAGAGGGCTCCCCTGCCACCACTAGCAGGTAGAGGGCTCCCCTGCCACCACTAGCAGGTAGAGGGCTCCCCTGCCACCACTAGCAGGTAGAGGGCTCCCCTGCCACCACTAGCAGGTAGAGGGCTCCCCTGCCACCTAGCAGGCAGAGGGCTCCCCTGCCACCACTAGCAGGTAGAGGGCTCCCCTGCCACCACTAGCAGGTAGAGGGCTCCCCTGCCACCACTAGCAGGTAGAGGGCTCCCCTGCCACTAGCAGGTAGAGGGCTCCCCTGCCACCACTAGCAGGTAGAGGGCTCCCCTGCCACCACTAGCAGGTAGAGGGCTCCCCTGCCACCACTAGCAGGTAGAGGGCTCCCCTGCCACCACTAGCAGGTAGAGGGCTCCCCTGCCACCACTAGCAGGTAGAGGGCTCCCCTGCCACCACTAGCAGGTAGAGGGCTCCCCTGCCACCACTAGCAGGTAGAGGGCTCCCCTGCCACCACTAGCAGGTAGAGGGCTCCCCTGCCACCACTAGCAGGTAGAGGGCTCCCCTGCCACCACTAGCAGGTAGAGGGCTGCCACCACTAGCCCTGCCACCACTAGCAGGTAGAGGGCTCCCCTGCCACCACTAGCAGGTAGAGGGCTCCCCTGCCACCACTAGCAGGTAGAGGGCTCCCCTGCCACCACTAGCAGGTAGACCACTAGCAGGTAGAGGGCTCCCCTGCCACCACTAGCAGGTAGAGGGCTCCCCTGCCACCACTAGCAGGTAGAGGGCTCCCCTGCCACCACTAGCAGGTAGAGGGCTCCCCTGCCACCACTAGCAGGTAGAGGGCTCCCCTGCCACCACTAGCAGGTAGAGGGCTCCCCTGCCACCACTAGCAGGTAGAGGGCTCCCCTGCCACCACTAGCAGGTAGAGGGCTCCCCTGCCACCACTAGCAGGTAGAGGGCTCCCCTGCCACCACTAGCAGGTAGAGGGCTCCCCTGCCACCACTAGCTGGTAGAGGGCTCCCCTGCCACCACTAGCAGGTAGAGGGCTCCCCTGCCACCACTAGCAGGTAGAGGGCTCCCCTGCCACCACTAGCAGGTAGAGGGCTCCCCTGCCACCACTAGCAGGTAGAGGGCTCCCCTGCCACCACTAGCAGGTCCCCTAGCCACCACTAGCAGGGAGAGGGCTCCCCTGCCACCACTAGCAGGTAGAGGGCTCCCCTGCCACCACTAGCAGGTAGAGGGCTCCCCTGCCACCACTAGCAGGTAGAGGGCTCCCCTGCCACCACTAGCAGGTAGAGGGCTCCCCTGCCACCACTAGCAGGTAGAGGGCTCCCCTGCCACCACTAGGTAGAGGGCTCCCCTGCCACCACTAGCAGGTAGAGGGCTCCCCTGCCACCACTAGCAGGTAGAGGGCTCCCCTGCCACCCTAGCCACCCCTAGCAGGTAGAGGGCTCCCCTGCCACCACTAGCAGGTAGAGGGCTCCCCTGCCACCACTAGCAGGTAGAGGGCTCCCCTGCCACCACTAGCAGGTAGAGGGCTCCCCTGCCACCACTAGCAGGTAGAGGGCTCCCCTGCCACCACTAGCAGGTAGAGGGCTCCCCTGCCACCACTAGCAGGTAGAGGGCTCCCCTGCCACCACTAGCCGGTAGAGGGCGCCCCTGCCACTAGCAGGTAGAGGGCTCCCCTGCCACCACTAGCAGGTAGAGGGCTCCCCTGCCACCACTAGCAGGTAGAGGGCTCCCCTGCCACCACTAGCAGGTAGAGGGCTCCCCTGCCACCACTAGCAGGTAGAGGGCTCCCCTGCCACCACTAGCAGGTAGAGGGCTCCCCTGCCACCACTAGCAGGTAGAGGGCTCCCCTGCCACCACTAGCAGGTAGAGGGCTCCCCTGCCACCAGCAGGTAGCTAGCAGGTAGAGGGCTCCCCTGCCACCACTAGCAGGTAGAGGGCTCCCCTGCCACCACTAGCAGGTAGAGGGCTCCCCTTCCACTGCCACCACTAGCAGGTAGAGGGCTCCCCTGCCACCACTAGCAGGTAGAGGGCTCCCCTGCCACCACTAGCAGGTAGAGGGCTCCCCTGCCACCACTAGCAGGTAGAGGGCTCCCCTGCCACCACTAGCAGGTAGAGGGCTCCCCTGCCACCACTAGCAGGTAGAGGGCTCCCCTGCCACCACTAGCAGGTAGAGGGCTCCCCTGCCACCACTAGCAGGTAGAGGGCTCCCCTGCCACCACTAGCAGGTAGAGGGCTCCCCTGCCACCACTAGCAGGTAGAGGGCTCCCCTGCCACCACTAGCAGGTAGAGGGCTCCCCTGCCACCACTAGCAGGTAGAGGGCTCCCCTGCCACCACTAGCAGGTAGAGGGCTCCCCTGCCACCAGTAGCAGGTAGAGGGCTCCCCTGCCACCACTAGCAGGTAGAGGGCTCCCCTGCCACCAGTAGCAGGTAGAGGGCTCCCCTGCCACCACTAGCAGGTAGAGGGCTCCCCTGGTAGCAGGTAGGGCTCCCCTGCCACCACTAGCAGGTAGAGGGCTCCCCTGCCACCAGTAGCAGGTAGAGGGCTCCCCTGCCACCACTAGCAGGTAGAGGGCTCCCCTGCCACCACTAGCAGGTAGAGGGCTCCCCTGCCACCACTAGCAGGTAGAGGGCTCCCCTGCCACTAGCAGGTAGAGGGCTCCCCTGCCACCACTAGCAGGTAGAGGGCTCCCCTGCCACCACTAGCAGGTAGAGGGCTCCCCTGCCACCACTAGCAGCCCCTGCCACTAGCAGTAGAGGCTCCCCTGCCACCACTAGCAGGTAGAGGGCTCCCCTGCCACCACTAGCAGGTAGAGGGCTCCCCTGCCGGTAGAGGGCGCCCCTGCCACTAGCAGGTAGAGGGCTCCCCTGCCACCACTAGCAGGTAGAGGGCTCCCCTGCCACCACTAGCAGGTAGAGGGCTCCCCTGCCACCACTAGCAGGTAGAGGGCTCCCCTGCCACCACTAGCAGGTAGAGGGCTCCCCTGCCACCAGTAGCAGGTAGAGGGCTCCCCTGCCACCACTAGCAGGTAGAGGGCTCCCCTGCCACCACTAGCAGGTAGAGGTCTCCTCTGCCACCACTAGCAGGTAGAGGGGTTCCGTGCCAGCACTAGCAGGTAGAGTGCTCCCCTGCCACCACTAGCAGGTAGAGGGCTCCCCTGCCACCACTAGCAGGTGGAGGGCTCCCCTGCCACCACTAGCAGGTAGAGGGCTCCCCTGCCACCACTAGCAGGTAGAGGGCTCCCCTGCCACCACTAGCAGGTAGAGGGCTCCCCTGCCACCACTAGCAGGTAGAGGGCTCCCCTGCCACCACTAGCAGGTAGAGGGCTCCCCTGCCACCACTAGCAGGTAGAGGGCTCCCATGCCACCACTAGCAGGTAGAGGGCTCCCCTGCCACCACTAGCAGGTAGAGGGCTCCCCTGCCACCACTAGCAGGTAGAGGGCTCCCCTGCCACCACTAGCAGGTAGAGGGCTCCCCTGCCACCACTAGCAGGTAGAGGGCTCCCCTGCCACCAGTTGCAGGTAGAGGGCTCCCCTGCCACCACTAGCAGGTAGAGGGCTCCCCTGCCACCAGTAGCAGGTAGAGGGCTCCCCTGCCACCACTAGCAGGTAGAGGGCTCCCCTGCCACCACTAGCAGGTAGAGGGCTCCTCTGCCACCACTAGCAGGTAGAGGGCTCCCCTGCCAGCACTAGCAGGTAGAGGGCTCCCCTGCCACCACTAGCAGGTAGAGGGCTCCCCTGCCACCACTAGCAGGTAGAGGGCTCCCCTGCCACCACTAGCAGGTAGAGGGCTCCCCTGCCACCACTAGCAGGTAGAGGGCTCCCCTGCCACCACTAGCAGGTAGAGGGCTCCCCTGCCACCACTAGCAGGTAGAGGGCTCCCCTGCCACCACTAGCAGGTAGAGGGCTCCCCTGCCACCACTAGCAGGTAGAGGGCTCCCCTGCCACCACTAGCAGGTAGAGGGCTCCCCTGCCACCACTAGCAGGTAGAGGGCTCCCCTGCCACCATTAGCAGTTAGAGGGCTCCCCTGCCACCACTAGCAGGTAGAGGGCTCCCCTGCCACCACTAGCAGGTAGAGAGCTCCGCTGCCACCACTAGCAAGTAGAGGGCTCCCCTGCCACCACTAGCAAGTAGAGGGCTCCCCTGCCACCACTAGCAGGTAGAGGGCTCCCCTGCCACCACTAGCCGGTAGAGGGCTCCCCTGCCACCACTAGCCGGTAGAGGGCGCCCCTGCCACTAGCAGGTAGAGGGCTCCCCTGCCACCACTAGCAGGTAGAGGGCTCCCCTGCCACCACTAGCAGGTAGAGGGCTCCCCTGCCACCAGTAGCAGGTAGAGGGCTCCCCTGCCACCACTAGCAGGTAGAGGGCTCCCCTGCCACCAGTAGCAGGTAGAGGGCTCCCCTGCCACCACTAGCAGGTAGAGGGCTCCCCTGCCACCAGTAGCAGGTAGAGGGCTCCCCTGCCACCACTAGCAGGTAGAGGGCTCCCCTGCCACAAGTAGCAGGTAGAGGGCTCCCCTGCCACCACTAGCAGGTAGAGGGCTCCCCTGCCACCACTAGCAGGTAGAGGGCTCCTCTGCCACCACTAGCAGGTAGAGGGCTCCCCTGCCACCACTAGCAGGTAGAGGGCTCCCCTGCCAGCACTAGCAGGTAGAGGGCTCCCCTGCCACCACTAGCAGGTAGAGGGCTCCCCTGCCATCACTAGCAGGTAGAGGGCTCCCCTGCCACCACTAGCAGGTAGAGGGCTCCCCTGCCACCACTAGCAGGTAGAGGGCTCCCCTGCCACCACTAGCAGGTAGAGGGCTCCCCTGCCACCAGTAGCAGGTAGAGGGCTCCCCTGCCACCACTAGCAGGTAGAGGGCTCCCCTGCGACCAGTAGCAGGTAGAGGGCTCCCCTGCCACCACTAGCAGGTAGAGGGCTCCCCTGCCACCAGTAGCAGGTAGAGGGCTCCCCTGCCACCACTAGCAGGTAGAGGGCTCCCCTGCCACCAGTAGCAGGTAGAGGGCTCCCCTGCCACCACTAGCAGGTAGAGGGCTCCCCTGCCACCACTAGCAGGTAGAGGGCTCCTCTGCCATCACTAGCAGGTAGAGGGCTCCCCTGCCAGCACTAGCAGGTAGAGGGCTCCCCTGCCACCACTAGCAGGTAGAGGGCTCCCCTGCCACCACTAGCAGGTAGAGGGCTCCCCTGCCACCACTAGCAGGTAGAGGGCTCCCCTGCCATCACTAGCAGGTAGAGGGCTCCCCTGCCACCACTAGCAGGTAGAGGGCTCCCCTGCCACCACTAGCAGGTAGAGGGCTCACCTGCCACAACTAGCAGGTAGAGGGCTCCCCTGCTACCACTAGCCGGTAGAGGGCTCCTGTGAAGGCTTACTCAGCCCTGTAATAACTTCAGACAGTATTACCAAGGCTGGCTCCTCCTCAGGAAAATTAATGAATAGAAAAAGAAATAATAACAGACAAACATAAACACTTTATTATATAGAAAATATAAAATATAAAACACTTAAATATGAAATATTGATCCTACATTAAAGAAAATGGAAAATGAAAAATATAAATGATAATTGAATTCAACGCTAATTAACTTGGGTGTCTGGTGTTGGTGACACTGCTTGTTGAAATCGTAGCCGTTGCCGATGATGGGGGGGGGAGGTCGCAGGTGTTGGTTACAACCCACTGGCTAGTCCTTCACAGTATAGCCTTGAGTATTCTATCCCGATGACAGGAAAGCAGGTTCTTTACCGCTGCAATGATGAGGGGTTACGTCCTGCAATTTCATACAGGTGCACAGGTAATTAAATCCAAAAAGGGGAAGTCTCAGGACGTTAGTCCATCTCCATCAGTTCTACTCATTGATTGACAGGTGACCCTCTCTGTCATCCAAGCTGGAAAGAGACAGGTTACCCACTGCTTAAGAAATCACTCTACATGATAAGTACAATACCTAAAAGATGTGGTGATTATTACAACAGTCAACCTAGATCAAAACTGAAAGGACTAAGTTTATTATTGGTCAAAAGTGAAGCTTTCAACCAAAAAATTCACTAGAATACAAGGCAGGAATGTACTTACAGTAGTGCTGGGAGCTGTGAGTCTAGTGATTACTGTTTGGACCGGAGCCCCACACATCACCTTTCGGGGGGGGGAAGAAGGAGGGGAAGGGATAGCGGGAGCTAGACTGACCCTACCTTAACAAGCAGCCGGCAGTCAAACTATCACTTTCGGAGAGGGGGAAAAAAGGTGGGAACAGCGGGAGCTTGACTTACCCTACTATAACAAGTAGCCAGCAGTGAAACTATCACTTTCAGGGAGGGGGAAAAAAGGCAGGAATAGTGGGAGCTTGACTTACCCTACCTTAACAAGTAGCCAGCAATGAAACTATTGTTACTATATACTCCCTCGCTACTCTTATCTATTGAACTTTTCCCTCACCCTCCCCCATACCAAGACTTATAGTCAAGGAGTATAAGAAGAATAGGCGAGGAAAAAGTTCTAACATATGGAAGTCGCGTAAGGCAAGAAATCTTCTACTGACTGTCATGACTTAACCAGTCAGAGAAATAATTGGATGAACCATTGATATACACAGTATGGAACTTAAAAGCCTGGAGTGGCAATGTCCACCTCAAGAGGTGACTGTTGGTTCCCTTAAAAGTTTCTAGGTATATCAAAGGTTTGTGGTCCATTTCTAAAATGAATTCTTTTCCCAGCAAATAAAATTTAAGTTTGGAGATACCCCACACAAGGGCCAAACATTCCTTTCCTATGGTGGAGTATCTCGTTTCTGCGGGAAGGAGTTTCCGGCTTAGGAAGCATACAGGGAAGGGAGTACCATCATGGTATTGTAGTAACACCGCACCTAAGCCAGTATTGGAGGCATCAGTTCTTAAGCAAAATGTTTTATTAATATCTGGAATCTTAAGTATAGGGTCTTTCGAAAAGATACTTTTAATCTCATTAAACTTTTCCCGAGCTACGTCGGAAAGTTCAAGAGGTTCCTTCACAGACTTTTTAAGGAAGTCGGATAAGATGCCTGTAAGATCAGTAAGGTTCAGGATAAACTGCATAAAAATTTACAGAACCAAGAAAGCTACACATGAGCTTCTTGGTTTTGGGGAATTTAAATTCTAATAAAGCTTTGATCTTACTGGGGAGAGGCTGCAGAGAGTTATTAGAAAGTATCAGTCCAAGATATCTAATCTTGTTATACCCAAGGAAGCATTTCTTCGGCTTGGCAGTGAGGCCATGTTGTCATGTGGGTTTCGATAACGTGGATGGGGTAAGAATACTCACGTAGGCTGGTAGTACATATAATATATAATGGGAAGTATGGAAAGCGCCAACAGCCAACCTGTCTCTCTCTGCTGCCTATCGTCGACTGACCCATAAGTGCCTGCGGGTGAGGGTGTTTGAAATCCTGCTATGGTCAGCAGCAATATGAATAATCAGTCAGTGATTCACGCAGACGGTTGGTAGTGAGTCATCTACTGGTACACTGGTTACTGGTAACTGGTTACTAGGAACTGGTACTACTACTGAGAGCTCACTAAGAGTGAATTTGTTCAAAGAAATATGAAAAATATGAATAAAAATAAAACAAACAAAACTGGAAGTGTAACACTTACAAGTGACGGGGCACACAACATATTCACTTATTCATTTTTTTTTTAGTATATTCTTACAACAAAATCTTGCTGTGACTGATACGACAAAAATTGCTGGCAAAAATAATGGTAGACAAGTCTGCGAAAAGATCAGGGAATGAGACACTGTTGGTGTACGAAAAAAAAAGATACACATAGAAATAAATGGATAATTTGGTAGACGACAAATACAGGAGAATACAATGCTGAAAGAATACAAAAAATGAATGAATTACTTCACACGGAGTGACTGACTGGTACACTACAGAATAATACTACAGACAGAGAGTAGTATAAAAAAAAACACAGATAATGATAAAAATGAAACACAAGAGATGAGCGATAACACTGAAAAATATTGCTAAAATAATGAGTCAAAGAAACACTGAGTCTACACTGAAAAACACAAGGCTTAGAGTACACAAGAAATTCACTGTAAATGTCTCACACACACAAATGTCTTTAAATGCAGGAAAATGTCTCTAGAAAATTATCACTGAAGTCTGGAGTAGAAGACGGGATGACTAGTGATGAGGGGAAGGTTGTCCTGCAGGTGATGACGCCTCCTACACTCGCACTGTTGTCGTAAAAATGCACTTTCTTGGTGAACTCACATAACTGGCTTTATCATTGGCGCTCAGCTACAATCTCTTGACCAATTATGTGAGCCAAAACAGTACTAGGACCCGGTACATGGGTGGAAAACCCCACAGGTAGATGAGGTGAATAGTGGCGGGTGGTGGTGGTGGGCAGCGGAACAAGCTGGCCCTGTGCGCTCTCACTGCCACGCACTTCTCACCATGCACAAGGTGGCTTAACTAAATCACAATGCCACAGGGATGATGAAGACCACTCTTACCAGCATCCAAGCACAAGCGATATATGAGACAATACTTCAGAGGAACTTGCGTGGCTTACTTCTCTCTCTCAGCTGGGTTAGGAAGCTGGGCTGGCTGACTGGCTTAACCCACGAGAATGGCTGACTGGAAGACGTGTAACGATGCACACAGCATGAAGGAGCAGGTGGATGACAGGAGACAGGGTGGATGGTAGGCTGAGGCAGGCTGACTAGCGTTCACTTCCACAGTCTGGCTTGGCTGGCTTAATTGCAAAATCCGGGTCAACCCCTCGAAGATTGAAGCAATTAGCACACGAACTAAGCCAGGAAGCTAGAAAAACGGCTGCAACAGGCTTGCAGGCTGGAGTACACAGGGTGGAGAAGAGTGAGGGTAGCGGCTGGAGGTGGCACGGTTCACCTCTGACCTGCCGGCAACCCACAGTCTTCTAACGTCTGAAATACCCTTAAATCTACGCCCACACCGGTGCCACCATTTGTCATGTGGGTTTCGATAACGTGGATGGGGTAAGAATACTCACGTAGGCTGGTAGTACGTATAATATATAATGGGAAGTATGGAAAGCGCCAACAGCCAACCTGTCTCTCTCTGCTGCCTATCGTCGACTGACCCATAAGTGCCTGCAGGTGAGGGTGTTTGAAATCCTGCTATGGTCAGCAGCAATATGAATAATCAGTCAGTGATTCACGCAGACGGTTGGTAGTGAGTCATCTACTGGTACACTGGTTACTGGTAACTGGTTACTAGAAACTGGTACTACTACTGAGAGCTCACTAAGAGTGAATTTGTTCAAAGAAATATGAAAAATATGAATAAAAATAAAACAAACAAAACTGGAAGTGTAACACTTACAAGTGACGGGGCACACAACATATTCACTTATTCATTTTTTTTAGTATATTCTTACAACAAAATCTTGCTGTGACTGATACGACAAAAATTGCTGGCAAAAATAATGGTAGACAAGTCTGCGAAAAGATCAGGGAATGAGACACTGTTGGTGTACGAAAAAAAAGATACACATAGAAATAAATGGATAATTTGGTAGACGACAAATACAGGAGAATACAATGCTGAAAGAATACAAAAAATGAATGAATTACTTCACACGGAGTGACTGACTGGTACACTACAGAATAATACTACAGACAGAGAGTAGCATAAAAAAAAACACAGATAAAAATGATAAAAATGAAACACAAGAGATGAGCGATAACACTGAAAAATATTGCTAAAATAATGAGTCAAAGAAACACTGAGTCTACACTGAAAAACACAAGGCTTAGAGTACACAAGAAATTCACTGTAAATGTCTCACACACACAAATGTCTTTAAATGCAGGAAAATGTCTCTAGAAAATTATCACTGAAGTCTGGAGTAGAAGACGGGATGACTAGTGATGAGGGGAAGGTTGTCCTGCAGGTGATGACGCCTCCTACACTCACACTGTTGTCGTAAAAATGCGCTTTCTTGGTGAACTCGCATAACTGGCTTTATCATTGGCGCTCAGCTACAATCTCTTGACCAATTATGTGAGCCAAAACAGTACTAGGACCCGGTACATGGGTGGAAAACCCCACAGGTAGATGAGGTGAATAGTGGCGGGTGGTGGTGGTGGGCAGCGGAACAAGCTGGCCCTGTGCGCTCTCACTGCCACTCACTTCTCACCATGCACAAGGTGGCTTAACTAAATCACAATGCCACAGGGATGATGAAGACCACTCTTACCAGCATCCAAGCACAAGCGATATATGAGACAATACTTCAGAGGAACTTGCGTGGCTTACTTCTCTCTCTCAGCTGGGTTAGGAAGCTGGGCTGGCTGACTGGCTTAACCCACGAGAATGGCTGACTGGAAGACGTGTAACGATGCACACAGCATGAAGGAGCAGGTGGATGACAGGAGACAGGGTGGATGGTAGGCTGAGGCAGGCTGACTAGCGTTCACTTCCACAGTCTGGCTTGGCTGGCTTAATTGCAAAATCCGGGTCAACCTCTCGAAGATTGAAGCAATTAGCACACGAACTAAGCCAGGAAGCTTGAAAAACGGCTGCAACAGGCTTGCAGGCTGGAGTACACAGGGTGGAGAAGGGTGAGGGTAGCAGCTGGAGGTGGCACGGTTCACCTCTGACCTGCCTGCAACCCACAGTCTTCTAACGTCTGAAATACCCTTAAATCTACGCCCACACCGGTGCCACCATTTGTCATGTGGGTTTCGATAACGTGGATGGGGTAAGAATACTCACGTAGGCTGGTAGTACGTATAATATATAATGGGAAGTATGGAAAGCGCCAACAGCCGACCTGTCTCTCTCTGCTGCCTATCGTCGACTGACCCATAAGTGCCTACGGGTGAGGGTGTTTGAAATCCTGCTATGGTCAGCAGCAATATGAATAATCAGTCAGTGATTCATGCAGACGGTTGGTAGTGAGTCATCTACTGGTACACTGGTTACTGGTAACTGGTTACTAGGAACTGGTACTACTGAGAATGTGAGCGTAACCAACGCAAAACTAGTGTTAATGTTTGGATATGTTCGCCCCACGTGGATGTCATTACGTAAATGTTATCAAAATAAACTGAAACATTTGGCATATTACCCAAGACCTTTCTCATCAGTCTCACGTAGGTAGCACAGGCCGTTACCAAACCGAAGGGCATAGTTCTATATTGCATCAGTCCTTGGTGTGTAGGAAAAGCGGTGTACTGCTTAGAAGAAAGATCTAACATTACTTGATATAACCATACCCGTATAACCAATCATGTCATTACGATTTCGTGAGTCATTACTTGATATGCCTGCGCAATATCAATCTCTGAAAAGAAGGAAGAGTCATAAAATTTGTGTAGATCGCTATCTATTAAGGGCATAGGCTCAGCATCCCACCGAGTTATAGCATTAAGGCCTCTGAAGTCAATAGCAAGTCTATATGAATTATCCTCCTTCTTAACCATGACTACTGGTGAACAATATGAAGATACTGAAGGTTCAATGATCTTTAGTTTTAATAATTTGTCTACCTCTCAGTCAAATGCATACCTAAGATGAACTGGAACTGGGTATAATTTTCGTTTGATAGGATTGTCCGTCACTAAGTCAATCTTATGGACTACCGTGGAGGTAACACCTGGAATATCAGTAAAGACGTCTGAAAAGTTACTCACACATTGAAGTAGTTCATGTCTCTTATGGTCATCCAAAGATTCATTAATATTAATGTTGGTTGCGCCCGAGTGGTCAAGAGTCACCAAGTCATGTAGTTCTTCATCATAATCTAAGAGGTGTCAATTACGCACACTTTACATTCTTCAGTTGTCTTATCAAGTTCGTGTGGAAAAACTAAGTCAAAGTTATTAAGGCAGTTAACCGAATTTCTTCGGTAATATTTCTTAAGGATGTTGATATGATAAAGCTTAGGTTTCCCCTTGACTTCTATGAGGTAGTCAACTTTCCCACAAATTTTTAATACTTTATATGGACCTTTCCATGCTACTAATAATTTATTTGACTTGATCGGCAAAATTACAAGAACTTCATCCCCTACTTTAAAACTTCTCCTCTGACTTTTGGAATCAAAATAGGTTTTGTACTGGTCCACTGACAAGCTTAGGTTTTTCGAAACTATGTCAGAGGTCTCCTCAAGTTTGGATCTAAGGTCAAGGAGAAACTGGTAAGAAGACTGAACCTCAGCACTCACCTCCTCATTAGTCCATAAGTCATGAAGGATGGACAGTGGACCTCTGGCCTGTCTACCATAGAGAAGTTCAAAAGGTGGAAACCCCAAAGAGTCACTGGGAACTTCCCTCATGGCAAACAAAGCACAGGGTAGGTAACGATGCCACTCCTTAGGTTTAAGGGAGCAAAGTTTCCTTAAAATGGACTTTAGAATCGAATGCTGGCGCTCAATCCTCCCATTACAGCTGGGATGATAGGGTGTGGTGAAGAGAGGCTTCACTCCCAGAAGTTGGTATAGATGTTGCATTAAGTCAGATGTGAATTGTGTCCCATGGTCAGACAAAATTTCTCTAGGGATGCCCACTCTGGAGAAGATGGACAAAAGGGCTTCAGCCACCTCTGTAGTAGTTATGGTCTTTAAGGGTATGGCTTCAGGGAAACTCGAAGCATAATCAACTAATGTTAATATATATCTATGTCCCCCAGATGAAAGTGGAGATAAAGGACCAATGATGTCAATAGCTACTCTTTCAAAAGGTACCGTAAAGACTGGCATTTTGACCATAGGTATTCGCCTGGTACCTCGGGAGGATGACAGTTGGCAAACTTTACACGATCTACAATAGGTAGTGACATCTGAGGACATTTTTGGCGAAAAATAGGTTTCCCTAATTTTATTTAAGGTTTTATGATGCGAGAAATGTCCGGCCACTGGCAGGTCATGAGCCATTTTAAGAACAGTCTCTCTGCATTGACTTGGAACAACTAAGATGGAATAGTTTATCTCATCTGAATTTAATTTGAATACTGACTTGTACAAGATACCTTTTATATATTCAAATTTATATGAAAAGTTTTTCCTTTGGATAACTTGATTTTGTTTAGCGGCATTATGGCAATTCTGAAGAGAAGGGCAATTACGTTGTAAATTGACAAAGGAGTCCTTCGATATATCTAAAGGCTTAAAGTCAGGGAAAATCAAAGGATGGACAGTAGGAGAAGCCTGAGCTTCGGTCTGAGCCCTAGTCAAGACATTTATAGTATCGGAGGTGATATCTTCACTTTCATCTAATAAGTGAACCGGTGATCCTACTACCTCGCTTTCGAGAGTAGCATCACTGTTTTTTAATCCCACATGAATCTCACGAGACATTGTCTCATCTGAACTTTCGAGGGGCTTCTCTGACTCTACAGGAAGAGGATCTGAAACACTTATGTCCATCTTTGGTGATGAAAGGTCAACCTCAGAAGGAAGAATGGCACCTTTTACATTACCTATTAGTACGGAGCAAGAAGTGATGTGAGCTAGTACGGCTTCAGACCAACCTGTGAACCATTTAGACCTAATGTAACAACGGATGGTAGGAAAAGTGTCTGTACGGCCCAAGTAGTCTGAAAGTATAGCAGAGGAATGAGTTTCTTTAAGGTTAGGGAACAGCTATCAGAAATGACTATACATATGCATCCAGTGTCTCGTAAAATGGTAGATACATTAAGTCCATTAACTGTTCCTGAACAGAAGGGTGCTTGGTCATTACAGTCTTTAAAACATCTTCCAACTTTTTGGACCTTCTTAGAAGGACAATCTGGACGTTTATGTCCCTTAACACCACACAAATGACAAACAGGAATAAAAGAAGTCATTTTACTTTCCACTAGAGGCTTTGATTTCTTAAGGTCTGATGAACCCTTGCCCTTAGGGTTCGATCCCTTTAGGTCTTTATATGAATTGTGAGCCTCAGCATACAGGTCAGCAGCCTCAGCAACTTTCTCAGGTTTAATCAGGTTACGTTCTCTGATGAATGTTCGTATCTGATGGGGAAGAGCTCTCAGGAACTGGTCAGCAACCATGAAGTCTCTAAGAGATTCATAACTGCGATCAATTCCTGAACTCTCTATCCAAAAGTCGAACAAACGAAAGAGTGTAACCTGTAACTGCTGAAAGTTCTGGCCAGGCTGTAAGGTGGCATACCTGAATTCTTTCCTGTAAGAATTAGTGGCTTTTTGATATGCTTTAAGGATTGCCTTCTTCAGTAGGTTATAATTACATATAATATCCTGCGACAAAGTTGCATAGATATTCAAGGCTGTACCAGAAAATTCTTTTTTGATTATAATAATAATGTACCAGAAAATAACATTCCTAACCTGGTAGCCCAGGTGTCAGCAGGCCATTCACAGAGGGTAGCGGTATTTTCAAACCTGATAATGTATGAAGTTATGTCTTCCCCCTCTGTGAAGGGAGGTAAATTAGGTGTTGGAATATGTGCACTAGCTGCATGATGTTCAATTACTCCTTCCTCTAATTGTTGTTGTGTAAGAGTTAACTTTTTATTCTCTAATTCAAGGCGAGCTTTTTCGAGCTCGCGATCCTTTTCTCTCTCTATTAACTCAAGTTCTCTAGCTTTTTCCTCAACTTCTCTATCCTTTGCTCTTTCCTCAAGTTCTCTTATTTTAGCCTGTTCCTCACGTATTTTAGCCTGTTCCTCACGATCAAGTCTATCACGCTCCTTTTTGTCTTCTCTTTCTCTTTCTGTCTTTCTTGGATTTCTCTCTCAATTCTCTCTCTCTCTCCTTTTTCTCCTGTCTTTCAAGGTTCTCTTTCTCCTTTTTCTCTTCTCTTTCGATTCTCTCTCTCTCCTTTTTCTCTTATCTTTCCCTTTCTAACTGTCTTTCTTCTCTCTCAATTCTCTCTCTTTCAAGTCTTTCCTGGATCTTAGCACTAATGAAAGATTCTAAATTTTTCCCTGTTATTCCTAACTTACTTCCAGCGTTCATCCAAAACTGGTATTCCTCCATGCTTGCAAGAATAACTTAAACTATCAGGGGAAATGAAACGGGTATTAAAGAAAACGGAGGGTTCAATTCCTGCTCTGCTCAAACTGTAAATAAACCAGAGGGCTCGATCCCTGCTTCAATTAAACAATATGTATTAATGAAAACGAAGGGTTCTATGCCGGCTCCGAGCAAACAGTAAGTAGAATGGGGTCACTTGACCATCCAATCTTTTCACCAACAAATCAAGAGTGTCCTATGACAGTTCCCTTGATATAATAAAGAGCTCAGTGAAACAAATTGCCACTGGAAAATCTCGGGTCCCTAGAGTCTAATCCTCCAAAGTGTTTCAAGCTCACACAAAAATAGATGGCAGAATTAACTAGTATTCCTGCCTTGACTTGACTTACAATAAATTGAGACTATAACAATCACCAAATCTTTTAATACCTGTACTGTAGTCCTACCATAGAGAATGATCACTCATGGCTGGTGGTAACCGTCTGTGGTATGCGGCGTTGAAGTTCCAATGGTAGATTCGAGATGGAGTTGAATCTTGATTCAGTAGAGTTGATCCTGGCAAGGTCGCCACTTGTGAAGGCTTACTCAGCCCTGTAACAACTTCAGACAGTATTACCAAGGCTGGCTCCTCCTCAGGAAAATTAATGAATAGAAAAAGAAATAATAACAGACAAACATAAACACTTTATTATATAGAAAATATAAAATATAAAACACTTAAATATGAAATATTGATCCTACATTAAAGAAAATGAAAAATGAAAAATATAAATGATAATTGAATTCAACGCTAATTAACTTGGGTGTCTGGTGTTGGTGACACTGCTTGTTGAAATCGTAGCCGTTGCCGATGATGGGGGGGGGGTCGCAGGTGTTGGTTACAACCCACTGGCTAGTCCTTCACAGTATAGCCTTGAGTATTCTATCCCGATGACAGGAAAGCAGGTTCTTTACCGCTGCAATGATGAGGGGTTACGTCCTGCAATTTCATACAGGTGCACAGGTAATTAAATCCAAAAAGGGGAAGTCTCAGGACGTTAGTCCATCTCCATCAGCTCTACTCGTTGATTGACAGGTGACCCTCTCTGTCATCCAAGCTGGACAGAGACAGGTTACCCACTGCTTAAGAAATCACTCTCCATGATAAGTACAATACCTAAAAGATGTGGTGATTATTACAACAGTCAACCTAGAGCAAAACTGAACGGACTAAGTTTATTATTGGTCAAAAGTGAAGCTTTCAACCAATAAATCCACTAGAATACAAGGCAGGAATGTACTTACAGTAGTGCTGGGAGCTGTGAGTCTAGTGATTACTGTGGACCGGAGCCCCACACGTCACATTTCGGGGGGGGGGGGAAGAAGGAGGGGAAGGGATAGCCGGAGCTAGACTGACCCTACCTTAACAAGCAGTCGGCAGTCAAACTATCACTTTTGGGGTGGGGAAAAAAGGCAGGAATAGTGGGAGCTTGACTTACCCTACCTTAACAAGTAGCCAGCAGTGAAACTATTGTTACTATATACTCCCTCGCTACTCCTATCGATATATTGAACTTTTCCCTCACAGCTCCCCTGCCACCACTAACAGGTAGAGGGCTCCCCTGCCACCACTAGCAGGTAGAGGGCTCCCCTGCCACCACTAGCAAGTAGAGAGCTCCTCTGCCACCACTAGCAGGTAGAGGGCTCCCCTGCCACCACTAGCAGGTAGAGGGCTCCTCTGCCACCACTAGCAAGTAGAGAGCTCCCCTGCCACCACTAGCAGGTAGAGGGCTCCCCTGCCACCACTAGCAAGTACAGGGCTCCCCTGCCACCACTAGCAAGTACAGGGCTCCCCTGCCACCACTAGCAGGTAGAGAGCTCCCCTGCCACCACTAGCAGGTAGAGGGCTCCCCTGCCACCACTAGCAGGTAGAGGGCTCCCCTGCCACCACTAGCAAGTAGAGGGCTCCCTGCCACCACTAGCAGGTAGAGGGCTCCCCTGCCACCACTTGCAGGTAGAGGGCTCCCCTGCCACCACTAGCAGGTAGAGGGCTCCCCTGCCACTACTAGCAGGTAGAGGGCTCCCCTGCCACTAGTAGGTAGAGGGCTCCCCTGCCACCACTAGCAGGTAGAGGGCTCCCCTGCCTCCACTAGCAGGTAGAGGGCTCCCCTGCCACCACTTGCAGGTAGAGGGCTCCCCTGCCACCACTAGCAGGTAGAGGGCTCCCCTGCCACTACTAGCAGGTAGAGGGCTCCCCTGCCACTAGTAGGTAGAGGGCTCCCATGACACCACTAGCAGGTAGAAGGGTTCACTCTACCACCACTAGCAGGTAGGGTTTCCTGTCCTCATTAGCAGGTAGGGGATTCACCCTGCCACCACTGACAGGTAGGAGGGTTCATCCTGCCACCACTAGCAGGTAGGAAGGTTCATCCTGACACCACTAACAGGTAGATTCACCCTGCCTGGAGGTTACCTGGAGGTTATTCCGGGGATCAACGCCCCCGCGGCCCGGTCCACGACCAGGCCTCCCGATGGATCAGGGCCTGATCAACTAGGCTGTTACTGCTGGCCGCACGCAGTCCGACGTACGAGCCACAGCCCGGCTGATCCGGCACCGACTTTAGGTATCTGTCCAGCTCTCTCTTGAAGGCAGCCAGGGGTTTATTGACAATTCCCCTAATGCTTGATGGGAGGCTGTTGAACAGTTTTGGGCCCCGGACACTTATGGTGTTTTCTCTTAGTGTACCAATGGCGCCCCTACTTTTTATTGGCGGCATTTTGCATCGCCTGCCCAGTCTTTTACTTTCGTAGGGAGTGATTTCTGTGTGCAGATTTGGGACCATTCCTTCCAAGATTTTCCAAGTGTAGATTATGATATATCTCTCCTTCCTGCGTTCCAACGAGTACAAGTCAAGTGCTTCCAAGCGTTCCCAGTAGCAGGTAGATGGATTCACCCTGCCACCACTAGCAGGTAGATGGATTCACCCTGCCACCACTAGCAGGTAGAAGGATTCACCCTGCCACTACTAGCAAACAGGGGCTCCCTTTCCCCTCCACTACAACGCCATTGTTCAAAATTGTTAGTCTCTCTGTCTACAAGTGGATACACAAAGAGAGTCTCAACGTTACCATAGTAATCTGCTTCCCCTCACTCGTCTCACTCATTTGTCGCACTCACACGTCCACTCACACGCCCACTCACACGCCCACTCACACGCCCACTCAAACGCCCACTCTTACTATCTTACTACTAGCTCAGGCGCCTCTAAGGAAAGTGGAAGTTAAAGTGAAGGGGAGGGGATGGAGTACGGGGAGAGGTGGTGAAGTACGGGGAAGGGGTGGAGAGGTACGTGGGAGGGGTAATGTTCCGGGAGGGGAGGTGTGGTACGGGGACGGTGCGGTGACGTACGGGGAGGGGTGGTGAAGTACGGGGAGGGGGTGGAGAGGTACGTGGGAGGGGTGGTTATGTTCGGGGAGGGGAGGTTTGGTACGGGGACGGGGCGGTGACGTACGGGGAGGGGTGGTGAAGTACGGGGAGTGGGTGGAGAGGTACGTGGGAGGGGTGGTTATGTTCGGGGATGGGAGGTGTTGTACGGGGACGGGGCGGTGACGTACAGGGAGGGGTGGTGAAGTACGGGGAGGGGGTGGAAAGGTACGTGGGAGGGGTGGTTATGTTCGGGGAGGGGAGGTGTGGTACGGGGACGGGGCGGTGACGTACGGGGAGGGGTGGTGAAGTACGGGGAGGGGTGGTGACATACGCGGAGGGGTGGTGAAGTACGGGGAGGGGGTTTACCTGGAGTTTACCTGGAGAGAGTTCCGGGGGTCAACGCCACCGCGGCCCGGTCTGTGACCAGGCCTCCTTAGGTCAGTGTCCCAGGATGCGACCCACACCAGTCGACTAACACCCAGGTACCCATTTTACTGATGGGGAACATAGACAACAGGTGGAAAGAAACACGTCCAATGTTTCTACTCTGGCTGGGAATCGAACCCAGGCCCTCACCGTGTGAAGCGAGAGCGTTAACCACCGTGGGAGGGGTGGTTAGGTTTGGGGAGGGGAGGTGTGGTACGGGGAGGGGTGGTGACATACGGGGTGGGGTGGTGTGGTAGGGGGAGGGGGTGGAGAGGTACGTGGGAGGTGATGTAAGGAGAGTAGATGGGAGTGACTGTCGGACTCAGTTTCCTTATAAGCTCCTGAGGAAGCACTGATAATTGTGCGAAAGGCCTTCAGTGTTTATATATATATATATATATATATATATATATATATATATATATATATATATATATATATATATATATATATATATATATATATATATATAAACTGTGGCTAGCCGGGGATCGAACCCGTACTATTTCAGTCCGCCTCGTGGGAAGCAAGTCGTGTTATCAGATAACTAAATATTATCTTGTTATAAAGGTTATTTTCTCATGTTTGCTGATAGTTGTAAGAGCGTTAGAACCACAGCACTGACTGACACATATTTATCCTGTAGTAGGATTTACATGTCTTACTTAGGAACCTTCCCAGGATTTACCTGCGTTCTTCCTGCTGTAATATTTACATGAACTAATTAGGAACCTTCCTAGGATTTACCTGCGTTTCATCCTGCAGTAATATTTACATGAACTAATTAGGAACCTTCCCAGGATTTACCTGCGTTTCATCCTGCAGTAATGTTTACATGAACTAATTAGGAACCTTCCCAGGATTTACCTGCGTTTCTTCCTGCAGTCATAGTTACATATCTTAATTAGGAACCTTCTTGGGATTTACCTATATTTTGGAGGCTTCTACTGCGGAAATTCAGCCAGATGCCAGACAGAGCGTGGACTGGTCAACCAGGCTGTTACTCTCATTTTCCTGCATCTGTTATCTACATGCTTCTCAGGCTTTGGTAGGGTACATTAGGAGTGTGCTTCCATCACACAGGATGGGTTGACTGTTACATTCCTTCACACAGGATGGGTTGACTGTTACATTCCTTCACACAGGATGGGTTGACTGTTACATTCCTTCACACAGGATGGGTTGACTGTTACATTCCTTCACACAGGATGGGTTGACTGTTACATTCCTTCACACAGGATGGGTTGACTGTTACATTCCTTCACACAGGATGGGTTGACTGTTACATTCCTTCACACAGGATGGGTTGACTGTTACATTCCTTCACACAGGATGGGTTGACTGTTACATTCCTTCACACAGGATGGGTTGACTGTTACATTCCTTCACACAGGATGGGTTGACTGTTACATTCCTTCACTCAGGATGGGTTGACTGTTACATTCCTTCACACAGGATGGGTTGACTGTTACATTCCTTCACACAGGATGGGTTGACTGTTACATTCCTTCACACAGGATGGGTTGACTGTTACATTCCTTCACACAGGATGGGTTGACTGTTACATTCCTTCACACAGGATGGGTTGACTGTTACATTCCTTCACACAGGATGGGTTGACTGTTACATTCCATCACGCAGGATGGGTTGACTGTTACATTCCTTCACACAGGATGGGTTGACTGTTACATTCCTTCACACAGGATGGGTTGACTGTTACATTCCTTCACACAGGATGGGTTGACTGTTACATTCCTTCACACAGGATGGGTTGACTGTTACATTCCTTCACACAGGATGGGTTGACTGTTACATTCCTTCACACAGGATAGGTTGACTGTTACATTCCATCACGCAGGATGGGTTGACTGTTACATTCCTTCACACAGGATGGGTTGACTGTTACATTCCTTCACACAGGATGGGTTGACTGTTACATTCCATCACGCAGGATGGGTTGACTGTTACATTCCTTCACACAGGATGGGTTGACTGTTACATTCCTTCACACAGGATGGGTTGACTGTTACATTCCATCACGCAGGATGGGTTGACTGTTACATTCCTTCACACAGGATGGGTTCACTGTTACATTACATCACGCAGGATGGGTTGACTGTTACATTCCTTCACACAGGATGGGTTGATTGTTACATTCCATCACACAGGATGGGTTGACTGTTACATTCCTTCACACAGGATGGGTTGACTGTTACATTCCTTCACACAGGATGGGTTGACTATTACATTCCTTCACACAGGATGGGTTGACTCTTACATTCCTTCACACAGGATGGGTTGACTGTTACATTCCATCACACAGGATGGGTTGACTGTTACGTTCCTTCACACAGGATGGGTTGACTGTTACATTCCATCACACAAGATGGGTTCACTGTTACATTCCATCACACAGGATGGGTTCACTGTTACATTCCATCACACAGGATGGGTTGACTGTTACATTCCTTCACACAGGATGGGTTGACTGTTACATTCCATCACACAGGATGGGTTGACTGTTACATTCTTTTACACAGGATGGGTTGACTGTTACATTCCTTCACACAGGATGGGTTGACTGTTACATTCCTTCACACAGGATGGGTTGACTGTTACATTCCTTCACACAGGATGGGTTGACTGTTACATTCCTTCACACAGGATGGGTTGACTGTTACATTCCTTCACACAGGATGGGTTCACTGTTACATTCCTTCACACAGGATGGGTTGACTGTTACATTCCATCACACAGGATGGGTTGATTGTTACATTCCTTCACACAGGATGGGTTGACTGTTACATTCCATCACACAGGATGGGTTGACTGTTGAATTCCTTCACACAGGATGGGTTGACTGTTACATTATTTCACATAGGATGGGTTGACTGTTGAATTCCTTCACACAGGATGGGTTGACTTACATTCCTTCACACAGGATGGGTTGACTGTTGCATTCCTTCACACAGGATGGGTTGACTGTTGAATAACTTCACACAGGATGGGTTGACTATTACATTCCTTCACACAGGATGGGTTGACTGTTACATTCCTTCACACAGGATGGGTTGACTGTTACATTCCTTCACACAGGATGGGTTGACTGTTACATTCCTTCACACAGGATGGGTTGACTGTTACATTCCTTCACACAGGATGGGTTGACTGTTACATTCCTTCACACAGGATAGGTTGACTGTTACATTCCTTCACACAGGATGGGTTGACTGTTACATTCCTTCACTCAGGATGGGTTGACTGTTACATTCCTTCACACAGGATGGGTTGACTGTTACATTCCATCACACAGGATGGGTTGACTGTTACATTCCTTCACACAGGATGGGTTGACTGTTACATTCCATCACACAGGATGGGTTGACTGTTACATTCCTTCACACAGGATAGGTTGACTGTTACATTCCTTCACACAGGATGGGTTGACTGTTACATTCCATCACACAGGATGGGTTGACTGTTACATTCCTTCACACAGGATGGGTTGACTATTACATTCCTTTACACAGGATGGGTTGACTGTTACATTCCATCACACAGGATGGGTTGACTGTTACATTCCTTCACACAGGATGGGTTGACTGTTACATTCCTTCACACAGGATGGGTTGACTGTTACATTCCTTCACACAGGATGGGTTGACTGTTACATTCCATCACACAGGATGGGTTGACTGTTGCATTCCTTCACACAGGATGGGTTCACTGTTACATTCCTTCACACAGGATGGGTTCACTGTTACATTCCATCACACAGGATGGGTTCACTGTTACATTCCTTCACACAGGATAGGTTGACTGTTACATTCCTTCACACAGGATGGGTTGACTGTTACATTCCTTCACACAGGATGGGTTGACTGTTACATTCCTTCACACGGGATGGGTTGACTGTTACATTCCTTCACACAGGATGGGTTGACTGTTACATTCCTTCACACAGGATGGGTTGACTGTTACATTCCTTCACACAGGATAGGTTGACTGTTACATTCCTTCACACAGGATGGGTTGACTGTTACATTCCTTCACACGGGATGGGTTGACTGTTACATTCCTTCACACAGGATGGGTTGACTGTTACATTCCATCACACAGGATGGGTTGACTGTTACATTCCTTCACACAGGATAGGTTGACTGTTACATTCCTTCACACAGGATGGGTTGACTGTTACATTCCTTCACACAGGATAGGTTGACTGTTACATTCCTTCACACAGGATGGGTTGACTGTTACATTCCTTCACACAGGATGGGTTGACTGTTACATTCCTTCACACAGGATGGGTTGACTGTTACATTTCATTTTGCAATATGAATTTCATATATATTAAGTACATGATTGTGTTAGCTTAAGCTAGAAAGCATCAGTACATCGATGAGGATAACGTCAGTCATTGGGTTAGTTGGGCAGTGATGATAGCGTCAGTCATTTCACTATAGGTTTTAGTGGCCATGGCAGCGTCCCCCTAGCGTCGTGGTCGGCCAAACCTGATTACCTCCCTCTCCCCATACGCTCTGCTGACCCCTACGAATTTAGAGCTTCCTCTCCCCCTTCCTGGGTGTAATAATAGCAGCCACGTGTCTGCAGCGTCACGTTCTGTGTTCATCTGTTTCACTCCCCTCACATTGCAATCCTTGGTGCCCAGGAAGCAGTCTTTCTTTCTTTCTCTCTCTCTCTCTCTCTCTCTCTCTCTCTCTCTCTCTCTCTCTCTCTCTCTCTCTCTCTCTCTCTCTCTCTCTCTCTCTCTCTCTCTCTCTCTCTTTCTCTTTTCTAAATCAGGCGTCCCCCCAGTGAAACTATTTCAGGCTCCCCAAGTCTAATTCGTCAGGGATTGTGAATATGTCACGATATTTCCATTCAACCTTTAGAGGAAAGGGACCTTGATGCTTCAAAAAGGACCTTGATGCTCTAGAGGAAAGGGACCTTGATTCTTCAGAAAGGACCATGATGCTTTAAAGGACTTTTATACTTTCAAGGATGGAACTTTGATGGTTAAAGAAGAAGGATCTTGATACTGATAAGGAGGGAAGAGGTGCTGTGATACTTCAGAAAAGGGGACCTTGATATTTCAAAGAAGGGGGCATTGATGTTTCAGAGGGAGGGGCAAGAGACATGGGCGAATGTGTAAATTAAACCCAGTGAAAAGTAGTGGCTCTGAGGGCACAGTAAGAGAACATTGTATCAGCATCCGTGGGCCCAAACTGTTGAACACTACCACGAGATATCTCTAACATTGATGTTACATTTCTGATCAAGACATTTATTAACGAAACGTTTCGCCACAGGCGGCTTCTTCAGTCCTAACAGAGATAAAAATTAAGACACTAAACAGAGATAATTAGGAAATTGATATGTATGATGGAGGGAGTGAGGTAGTAAGCTGCGGTAGTGTAGTAGTAATAGTAATATGAAGAATGATGAACTGTATACCTATATACGATTACTAGCGCACTTGGCTCACACACTGAGGTCCAGGGATCAATCCCCCGGTACGGCTGGAAAACATTAGGACGTGTTTCCACAAGACACCTGCTGTTCCTGTTCATCCATCAATAAAATGGGTACCTGGGTGTTAGTCGACTGGTGTGGGTCGCATCCTGGGACAAAATTGACCTAATTTGCGTAAAATGTTCTGCATAACAAGCGGCTTTCTCTGTAATAGTATGTCATTGATGTCAGCTAGGACTGTATACCTTGTACATGTACTTGTAGCGAATAAATAAATATATTATTATTATTACAGTCTTCACAGTAGTAATAGTACAATTGAGGTGACAAGAGAAATATAAACACATGTGCAGTATAATGTGATCCTTTATTGACAACGTTTCGCCCACACAGTGGGCTTTTTCAAGTCACACTCGGTACATCATCAGATGCAGCATTCTCCACCTGACGTCAGCATTCTGAACCTGACTATAAATACTCGCGTACCTTCCACCCCAGGTAGATCTGTTTGTGACTTGAAAAAGCCCACTGTGTGGGCGAAACGTTGTCAATAAAGGATCACATTATACTGCATATGTGTTTGTATATCCATTGTGTCGGTATTTTATACCATTTATTTCCATGAGATGACAAGAGTTGGGTTGGACAAGGACCTGTCAGCAGTGGCGTAATATAGATTTCGGTATAAACCTTGCTAATAAATACCGACATATTGCTTCAGAAAGACACGTAAGCAAACACTAGGGCATATTAGAAAACGTTTCGGTCCTGAGACCTTGATCACTTCTAACATCCAGAGGTTAGAAAGACTGTGTATATAGGCGGAGAGTGAGGTGTGACACATAGTGACCTGAAGAATGACATTTGTTTTAACACGCGAGTCGTCTCCCACCGAGGCAGGGTGACCCCCCCAAAAAAACAAAAAACAAAAAACAAAAGAAACGACATTTAGTAATGTATACAGGAGAAGGGGTTACTAGCCCCTTGATCCTGGCATTTTAGTCACCTCTTGCGACGCACGTAGCTTACGAAGGGAGGATTCTTCTCCACGTCCCTGACGCCTGTACAGTGGAATTGGTTGATGCTGTTGTTGCCTGAAGAATTAGACACATCTGCAAATTCTGTAGACGCTCGTAGACGTTTTGCCAACCAGTGGCTTTATCATTACAAGGACATAATGTGAAGAATTTAGAATTATAAATAGAAATTAGAATTATATTATTTGTACATAGTTCTACATTCTTCACATTTTGTCCTTGTATTGGTAAAGCCACTGGATGGCGAAACGTTTACAAATAAAGATAACCAGATGTTTCACATCTGGTTATATATATATATATATATATATATATATATATATATATATATATATATATATCATTTATGTACCACTATTATTGCCCCTTCCAGGTACATGCGTCTGCGCAAATCGTTTTCAGGAATTATAAACTAGTTTAGCATTACTGAACTTCACGTTGCGTCTCTCTTCTGCTTGATGTTATTTTGATCTCCCGGTCTACCGGCGTCTTGGAGTCTGAGTTCGAGTATTGTTTATGTTCTCACCTGTGTACTTTCTCTCGCGACTTCCGCAGGTTAAGATGTGTACACAAGCCTTGGTGGTGGTGTTGTTTATGTTGTCAATTTTTTTCCTCTAGTGGGCTCCGCCTCTCCTGTCATCAAGGTTATCTATGCCTCACCTTTGATTGCAAATAAGTCTCCATTCTCTTGCTTCTGCTTCGTATTGTTCCACACTGTGGAGCAGGCCAAGGGACTGACCCTCTCAAAACTACGTTTTCAAGGGTGATGGACTGAACGTGTTTACATCTATACTGCTTCTGCTGCCTCCTTTGTACTCGACTAAAGAAACCTGCTGCCTAGGCGAAACGTTTCGGAATAAAGATATTTAAATGTTGCTCATGTGTCTTACTTACGAAGCCTCAGATGGAGGCCGAAGCGTCGGTGACTTGTTTTCACGTGTTCGTCTGACATTAGCAATGAAATTTTGGAAACTATGATACTTCCTGGTAGAACGATGTACTTAACTGGCTATGCTAAGAACGTAAGAATGGGGGAACATTGCAGCAGGCCTACTGGCCCATACTAAGCAGGTCTTTCTCAAACACAAACCCACTAACAAAAAATATTTGCCCAACCCCTTTTCGATGTTACGCAAGGAACAAGCTGTGATAACCCTTATGTATAAGTCTCACTTAAATTGTTTAATACAGCAATCCTCGACTCCAAATCAACCCATCTCACCTCAGCTGGACAACTACTACTGCTATTGCTGCTACTACTACTGTTACTATTACTACTAATGCTACTACTACAATTGCTGTTACTGCTACTGCTACTGCTACTGCTGCTACTGCTGCTGCTACTGCTGCTACTACTGCTGCTGCTGCTCCTACTGCTACTACTACTACTACTGCTACTGCTCCTGCTACTACTGCTAATACTACTACTACTACTACTACTACTGCTGCTGCTGATACTACTACTACTGCTGCTGCTGCTGCTGCTGCTGCTGCTGCTGCTGCTGCTGCTGCTGCTGCTGCTGCTACTACTACTACTACTACTACTACTACTACTACTACTACTACTACTACTACTGCTACTACTACTACTACTCTAACAGCTCTCATGTGTTTTCTGCCACTGTTTACACTCGTTTCTTAGTTATCTCTGTGTCAGGACTGAAGAAGCTTCTTGCTGCTTCGCGCCGCCACTCAGATCACCATCTCACACTCAGACTTCTGGCGCCACAGTATAATTTCCTCGTCAGCTTGTATGTGCATGATTAACTTAGTCATTTCTTGTGTCGTATCTCCATCGTAAGTTGTTCTCCAGCGTCGTAAGTCGTTCCGTGGGTCGCACCTAGATCTTAAGTCATTCCCTTGATCGTATTTCATTGACGTTATCATACAGGCGACATACAGACTTAAGTCTGCCATGATCACCAAGGACCGTCATCCTGGTCACCAAGGACCGTCATCCTGGTCACTAAGCATTGTCATCCTGGTCACCAAGGACCGTCATCCTGGTCACTAAGCATTGTCATCCTGGTCACCAAGCACTGTCATCCTGGTCACCAAGCACCGTCATCCTGGTCACTAAGCATTGTCATCCAGGTCACCAAGCACTGTCATCCTGGTCACCAAGCACTGTCATCCTGGTCACCAAGCACTCTCATCCAGGTCACCAAGCACTGTCATCCTGGTCACCTAGCACTGTCATCCTGGTCACCAAGCACTGTCATCCTGGTCACCAAGCACCGTCATCCTGGTCACTAAGCATTGTCATCCTGGTCACCAAGCACTCTCATCCAGGTCACCAAGCACTGTCATCCTGGTCACCAAGCACTGTCATCCTGGTCACCAAGCACTGTCATCCTGGTCACCAAGCACTGTCATCCTGGTCACCAAGCACTGTCATCCTGGTCACCTAGCACTGTCATCCAGGTCACCAAGCACTGTCATCCTGGTCACCAAGCACTGTCATCCTGGTCACCTAGCACTGTCCTGGTCACCAAGCACTGTCATCCAGGTCACCAAGCACTGTCATCCAGGTCACCAAGCACCGTCATCCTGGTCACCAAGCACTGCCATCCTGGTCACCTAGCACTGTCATCCTGGTCACCAAGCACTGTCATCCTGGTCACCAAGCACTGTCATCCTGGTCACCAAGCACTGTCATCCTGGTCACCTAGCACTGTCATCCTGGTCACCAAGCACTGCCATCCAGGTCACCAAGCACTGTCATCCTGGTCACCAAGCACTGTCATCCTGGTCACCAAGCACCGTCATCCTGGTCACCAAGCACTGTCATCCAGGTCACCAAGCACTGTCATCCTGGTCACCTAGCACTGTCATCCAGGTCACCAAGCACTGTCATCCTGGTCACCAAGCACTGTCATCCAGGTCACCAAGCACTGTCATCCTGGTCACCAAGCACTGTCATCCTGGTCACTAAGCACTGTCATCCTGGTCACCAAGCACTGTCATCCTGGTCACCAAGCACTCATTCTGGTCACCAAGCACTGTCATCCAGGTCACCAAGCACTGTCATCCTGGTCACCAAGCACTGTCATCCAGGTCACCAAGCACTGTCATCCTGGTCACCTAGCACTGTCATCCTGGTCACCAAGCACTGTCATCCAGGTCACCAAGCACTGTCGTCCTGGTCACCAAGCACTGTCATCCAGGTCACCAAGCACTGTCATCCTGGTCACCTAGCACTGTCATCCTGGTCACCAAGCACTGTCATCCAGGTCACCAAGCACTGTCATCCAGGTCACCAAGCACTGTCATCCAGGTCACCAAGCACTGTCATCCAGGTCACCAAGCACTGTCATCCAGGTCACCAAGCACTGTCATCCAGGTCAAGCACTGTCATCCAGGTCACCAAGCACTGTCATCCAGGTCACCAAGCACTGTCATCCAGGTCACCAAGCACTGTCATCCAGGTCACCAAGCACTGTCATCCTGGTCACCAAGCACTGTCATCCTGGTCACCAAGCACTGTCATCCAGGTCACCAAGCACTGTCATCCAGGTCACCAAGCACTGTCATCCAGGTCACCAAGCACTGTCATCCAGGTCACCAAGCACTGTCATCCAGGTCACCAAGCATTGCCATTCTTCTGCACATGACAGTTCTTTGCTTGGCATCCTGTGACGCTGTGTGTGTGTGTGTGTGTGTGTGTGTGTGTGTGTGTGTGTGTGTGTGTGTGTGTGTGTGTGTGTGTGTGTGTGTGTGTGTTTACTCACCTAATTGTACTCACCTAATTATACTCACCTAATTGTGGTTGCAGGGGTCGAGACTCGGCTCCTGGCCCCGCCTCTTCATTGATCGCTACTAGGTAGTCTCTCTCTGCTCCCTGAGCTTTGTCATACCTTGTCTTAAAGCTATGTATGGTTCCTGCCTCCACTACATTACTTGCTGGGCTATTCTACTTCCTGACGACTCTATGACTGTAGAAGTACTTCCTAACATCCCATTGACTTATCTGAGTCTTCAGCTTCCAATTGTGACCCCTTGTTTCTGTGTCCCATCTCTGGAACATCCTGTCTCTGTCCACCTTATCTATTCCATGCAGTATTTTGTATGTCGTTATCATGTCTCCCCTGACCCTCCTGTCCTCCAGTGTCGTCAGTCCGATTTCCCTCAACCTTTCTTCGTAGGACCATTCCCCTGAGCTCCGGAACTAACCTTGTTGCAAACCTGTGTGTATGTGTAAGAGAGAGAGAGAGAGAGAGAGAGAGAGAGAGAGAGAAAGAGAGAGTATAAACAGGGTAATAACAATCGTAATCGCCTTGGAAACTCTCGCGAAATGTTGTTGTGATCTGCGGCTTTCACCATGGCAACGTCGACCAAACAAACTGCCCCCCCTGACCCCCTCCCTCCAGACCCCCTGACCCCTGACCCCCTCCCTCCTGACCCCCTGCCTCCTGACCCCCTCCCTCCAGACCCCCTGACCCCTGACCCCCTCCCTCCTGACCCCCTGACCCCCACCTTCCTGACCCCTGACCCCCTCCCTCCTGACCCCCTGCCTCCTGACCCCCTGCCTCCTGACCCCCTGCCTCCTGACCCCCTCCCTCCTGACCCCCTGCCTCCTGACCCCCTGCCTCCTGACTCCCTGCCTCCTGACTCCCTGCCTCCTGACTCCCTGCCTCCTGACTCCCTGCCTCCTGACTCCCTGCCTCCTGACTCCCTGCCTCCTGACTCCCTGCCTCCTGACTCCCTGCCTCCTGACTCCCTGCCTCCTGACTCCCTGCCTCCTGACTCCCTGCCTCCTGACCCCCTGCCTCCTGACCCCCTGCCTCCTGACCCCCTGCCTCCTGACCCCCTCCCTCCTGACCCCCTCCCTCCTGACTCCCTCCCTCCTGACCCCCTGCCTCCTGACTCCCTGCCTCCTGACTCCCTGCCTCCTGACTCCCTGCCTCCTGACTCCCTGCCTCCTGACTCCCTGCCTCCTGACCCCCTCCCTCCTGACCCCCTCCCTCCTGACCCCCTCCCTCCTGACGCCCTGCCTCCTGACTCCCTGCCTCCTGACTCCCTGCCTCCTGACTCCCTGCCTCCTGACTCCCTGCCTCCTGACTCCCTGCCTCCTGACTCCCTGCCTCCTGACTCCCTGCCTCCTGACTCCCTGCCTCCTGACCCCCTCCCTCCTGACCCCCTCCCTCCTGACCCCCTCCCTCCTGACCCCCTGCCTCCTGACTCCCTGCCTCCTGACTCCCTGCCTCCTGACTCCCTGCCTCCTGACTCCCTGCCTCCTGACTCCCTGCCTCCTGACTCCCTGCCTCCTGACCCCCTGCCTCCTGACTCCCTGCCTCCTGACTCCCTGCCTCCTGACTCCCTGCCTCCTGACACCCTGCCTCCTGACTCCCTGCCTCCTGACTCCCTCCCTCCTGACCCCCTGCCTCCTGACCCCCTGCCTCCTGACTCCCTGCCTCCTGACTCCCTGCCTCCTGACTCCCTGCCTCCTGACTCCCTGCCTCCTGACTCCCTGCCTCCTGACTCCCTGCCTCCTGACCCCCTGCCTCCTGACCCCCTGCCGCCTGACTCCCTGCCTCCTGACGCCCTGCCTCCTGACTCCCTGCCTCCTGACTCCCTGCCTCCTGACTCCCTGCCTCCTGACACCCTGGCTCCTGACTCCCTGCCTCCGGACACCCTGCCTCCTGACCCCCTGCCTCCTGACTCCCTGCCTCCTGACTCCCTGCCTCCTGACTCCCTGCCTCCTGACTCCCTGCCTCCTGACTCCCTGCCTCCTGACTCCCTGCCTCCTGACTCCCTGCCTCCTGACCCCCTCCCTCCTGACCCCCTCCCTCCTGACCCCCTGCCTCCTGACTCCCTGCCTCCTGACTCCCTGCCTCCTGACTCCCTGCCTCCTGACTCCCTGCCTCCTGACTCCCTGCCTCCTGACTCCCTGCCTCCTGACTCCCTGCCTCCTGACTCCCTGCCTCCTGACCCCCTGCCTCCTGACCCCCTCCCTCCTGACCCCCTGCCTCCTGACCCCCTGCCTCCTGACTCCCTGCCTCCTGACCCCCTGCCTCCTGACCCCCTCCCTCCTGACCCCCTCCCTCCTGACCCCCTGCCTCCTGACTCCCTGCCTCCTGACTCCCTGCCTCCTGACTCCCTGCCTCCTGACTCCCTGCCTCCTGACTCCCTGCCTCCTGACTCCCTGCCTCCTGACTCCATGCCTCCTGACCACCTGCCTCCTGACCCGATGGAAATAAATGGTATAAAATACCGACACAATGGCAATATAAACACAAATGCAGTATAATGTGATCCTTTATTGACTACGTTTCGCCCACACAGTGGGCTTTTTCAAGTCACAAACAGAACTACCTGGGGTGGAAGGAACGCGAGTATTTATAGTCCGGCTGAGGTCAGGTGAAGAATGCTGCATCTGATGATGTACCGAGTTGGGTTGTAGAGTCTAAAAACTTGGGTAGCTTGGAAAGGAGACTGGACAAGTTTGTGAGCAGACCTTCTACAGTGTTCTTATGTGGGATAGCGATGAAGAAGTTTCTTGGCAAGTGGTTCAGCTATGTTATAGAAGCCACTATTCTGGTTGAAGTTGTCGGATATAGAAATAAGTGATGATTCCAGGATTCTTCGGTATTGAGTGTTGTCTTCTGTGGCGATAAGTCTTGAGTTTCTGTAGTTTATCAAGTGGTTGTGTGAATTACGGTGTTGTACGCAGGCATTCCTTGTGTCGTCAGACCAATACGCAAGCAGGTCTGACGACACAAGGAATGCCTGCGTACAACACCGTAATTCACACAACCACTTGATAAACTACAGAAACTCAAGACTTATCGCCACAGAAGACAACACTCAATACCGAAGAATCCTGGAATCATCACTTATTTCTATATCCGACAACTTCAACCAGAATAGTGGCTTCTATAACATAGCTGAACCACTTGCCAAGAAACTTCTTCATCGCTATCCCACATAAGAACACTGTAGAAGGTCTGCTCACAAACTTGTCCAGTCTCCTTTCCAAGCTACCCAAGTTTTTAGACTCTACAACCCAACTCGGTACATCATCAGATGCAGCATTCTTCACCTGACCTCAGCCGGACTATAAATACTCGCGTTCCTTCCACCCCAGGTAGTTCTGTTTGTGACTTGAAAAAGCCCACTGTGTGGGCGAAACGTAGTCAATAAAGGATCACATTATATCAAAGTAGAAGTGATGCAAGGAGGGAAGAGTATATGGAGAAAAAGAGAGAGGTTAAGAGAGTGGTGAAGCAATGTAAAAAGAGAGCAAATGAGAGAGTGGGTGAGATGTTATCAACAAATTTTGTTGAAAATAAGAAAAAGTTTTGGAGTGAGATTAACAAGTTAAGGAAGCCTAGAGAACAAATGGATTTGTCAGTTAAAAATAGGAGAGGAGAGTTATTAAATGGAGAGTTAGAGGTATTGGGAAGATGGAGGGAATATTTTGAGGAATTGTTAAATGTTGATGAAGATAGGGAAGCTGTGATTTCGTGTATAGGGCAAGGAGGAATAACATCTTGTAGGAGTGAGGAAGAGCCAGTTGTGAGTGTGGGGGAAGTTCGTGAGGCAGTAGGTAAAATGAAAGGGGGTAAGGCAGCCGGGATTGATGGGATAAAGATAGAAATGTTAAAAGCAGGTGGGGATATAGTTTTGGAGTGGTTGGTGCAATTATTTAATAAATGTATGGAAGAGGGTAAGGTACCTAGGGATTGGCAGAGAGCATGCATAGTTCCTTTGTATAAAGGCAAAGGGGATAAAAGAGAGTGCAAAAATTATAGGGGGATAAGTCTGTTGAGTGTACCTGGTAAAGTGTATGGTAGAGTTATAATTGAAAGAATTAAGAGTAAGACGGAGAATAGGATAGCAGATGAACAAGGAGGCTTTAGGAAAGGTAGGGGGTGTGTGGACCAGGTGTTTACAGTGAAACATGTAAGTGAACAGTATTTAGATAAGGCTAAAGAGGTCTTTGTGGCATTTATGGATTTGGAAAAGGCATATGACAGGGTGGATAGGGGGGCAATGTGGCAGATGTTGCAAGTGTATGGTGTAGGAGGTAGGTTACTGAAAGCAGTGAAGAGTTTTTACGAGGATAGTGAGGCTCAAGTTAGAGTATGTAGGAAAGAGGGAAATTTTTTCCCAGTAAAAGTAGGCCTTAGACAAGGATGTGTGATGTCACCGTGGTTGTTTAATATATTTATAGATGGGGTTGTAAGAGAAGTAAATGCGAGGGTCTTGGCAAGAGGCGTGGAGTTAAAAGATAAAGAATCACACACAAAGTGGGAGTTGTCACAGCTGCTCTTTGCTGATGACACTGTGCTCTTGGGAGATTCTGAAGAGAAGCTGCAGAGATTGGTGGATGAATTTGGTAGGGTGTGCAAAAGAAGAAAATTAAAGGTGAATACAGGAAAGAGTAAGGTTATGAGGATAACAAAAAGATTAGGTGATGAAAGATTGAATATCAGATTGGAGGGAGAGAGTATGGAGGAGGTGAACGTATTCAGATATTTGGGAGTGGACGTGTCAGCGGATGGGTCTATGAAAGATGAGGTGAATCATAGAATTGATGAGGGAAAAAGAGTGAGTGGTGCACTTAGGAGTCTGTGGAGACAAAGAACCTTGTCCTTGGAGGCAAAGAGGGGAATGTATGAGAGTATAGTTTTACCAACGCTCTTATATGGGTGTGAAGCATGGGTGATGAATGTTGCAGCGAGGAGAAGGCTGGAGGCAGTGGAGATGTCATGTCTGAGGGCAATGTGTGGTGTGAATATAATGCAGAGAATTCGTAGTTTGGAAGTTAGGAGGAGGTGCGGGATTACCAAAACTGTTGTCCAGAGGGCTGAGGAAGGGTTGTTGAGGTGGTTCGGACATGTAGAGAGAATGGAGCGAAACAGAATGACTTCAAGAGTGTATCAGTCTGTAGTGGAAGGAAGGCGGGGTAGGGGTCGGCCTAGGAAGGGTTGGAGGGAGGGGGTAAAGGAGGTTTTGTGTGCGAGGGGCTTGGACATCCAGCAGGCATGCGTGAGCGTGTTTGATAGGAGTGAATGGAGACAAATGGTTTTTAATACTTGACGTGCTGTTGGAGTGTGAGCAAAGTAACATTTATGAAGGGATTCAGGGAAACCGGCAGGCCGGACTTGAGTCCTGGAGATGGGAAGTACAGTGCCTGCACTCTGAAGGAGGGGTGTTAATGTTGCAGTTTAAAAACTGTAGTGTAAAGCACCCTTCTGGCAAGACAGTGATGGAGTGAATGATGGTGAAAGTTTTTCTTTTTCGGGCCACCCTGCCTTGGTGGGAATCGGCCAGTGTGATAATAAAAAAAAAAAAATTATACTGCATTTGTGTTTATATTGCCTCCTGACCCCCTGCCTCCTGACATCCCCCACCACCCTCCTGACACCCCCCTAAACCACCCCCTCTCCCGCCCACACCACCCACTACCCTCCCCTCCCCTTCCCACTACCGACCACATTTTTTTCTCCGCAAGTATAATGACCCATTCATTATCTCTCTAGTATAATGGCTCATTATCTCTAGCTTAATGACCCATTCATTACCACTGTACTACAATGGCCCATTCATTATCTCTAGTATAATAACCCATTCATTATGTCTCTAGTATAATGACCCATTCATTTCCTTTCTATTATAATGACTCATTTCCTCTCTTGTATAATGACCCATTCATTTCCTCTTTAATATAATGACCAATTCATTTTCTCTAGTATAATGACCCATTTATTTCATGTCTAGTATAATGAACCATTCATTTCTTCTCTAGTACAATGACACATTCATTTCCTCTCTAGTATAATGACACATTACCTCACTAGTATAATGACCCATTCAATTCCTCTAGTATAATGACCCATTCATTTCCTCTCTGGTATAATGACCCATTCATTTCCTCTCTGGTATAATGACACATTACCTCTAGTCTAATGGCCCATTCATTTCCTCTCTAGTATAATGACCCATTCATTTCCTCTCTGGTATAATGACCCATTCATTTCCTCTCTGGTATAATGACCCATTCATTTCCTCTCTAGTATAATGACACATTCATTACCTCTTTAGTAGAATGACCCATTCATTTCCTCTAGTATAATGACCCATTCATTTCCTCTCTGGCATAATGACCCATTCATTTCCTCTCTGGTATAATGACACATTCATTTCCTCTCTGGCATAATGACACATTCATTTCCTCTCTGGTATAATGACCCATTCATTTCCTCTCTGGTATAATGACCCATTCATTTCCTCTCTGGTATAATGACCCATTCATTTCCTCTCTGGTATAATGACCCATTCATTTCCTCTCTGGTATAATGACCCATTCATTTCCTCTCTGGCATAATGACCCATTCATTTCCTCTAGTATAATGACCCATTCATTTCCTCTCTGGTATAATGACCCATTCATTTCCTCTCTGGTATAATGACACATTCATTTCCTCTCTGGTATAATGACCCATTCATTTCCTCTCTGGCATGACACATTCATTTCCTCTCTGGCATAATGACCCATTCATTTCCTCTCTGGCATAATGACACATTCATTTCCTATCTGGCATAATGACCCATTCATTTCCTCTAGTATAATGACCCATTCATTTCCTCTCTGGCATAATGACCCATTCATTTCCTCTCTGGTATAATGACACATTCATTTCCTCTCTGGTATAATGACCCATTCATTTCCTCTCTGGCATGACACATTCATTTCCTCTCTGGTATAATGACACATTCATTTCCTCTCTGGTATAATGACACATTCATTTCCTCTCTGGTATAATGACACATTCATTTCCTCTCTGGTATAATGATCCGTTCATTACCTTTCTAGTATAATGACCCATTCATTTCCTCTCTGGCATAATGACACATTCATTTCCTCTCTGGTATAATGACACATTCATTTCCTCTCTGGTATAATGACACATTCATTTTCTCTCTGGTATAATGACACATTAATTTCCTCTCTGGTATAATGACTCATTTCCTCTGGTATAATGACACATTCATTTCCTCTCTTGTATAATGACACATTTCCTCTCTGGTATAATGACACATTTATTTTCCTCTCTGGTATGACACATTCATTTTATCTCTGGTATAATGACTCATTTCCTCTGGTATAATGACACATTCATTTCCTCTCTGGTATAATGACACATTACCTCTATAATTCTTTAATGTATTTCTAGCGTTTCTCTCTCGCTGTTGTCCCTGCTCACCTTACAGTAAATAGGTACCTGTTGTCTGTCTGAGCCTAACAGTAAGTAGGTACCTGTTGTCTCTCTGGACCTAACAGTAAGTAGGTACCTTTCGTCTCTGAACCTAATAGTAAGTAGGTACCTGTTGCCTTTCTGAACCCAACAGTAAGTAGGTTGTCTCTCTGAACCTAACAGTAAGTAGGTAACTGTTGCCTCTCTGAACCGAACAGTAAGTAGGTACCTGTTGTCCCTGTTCACCTGTCAATAAGTACCTGACTTTCCTTGTTTATGCCACGTGGCTTGTTTGTCACGTGACTTTCATTGTTTATTTATAAATGTGTTTGTCTTTGTTATTGTTTGCAACTCTGGTTGACCAGGTCATCGTTGTTTACAAGTCTGGTTGACCAGGTCATCGTTGTTTACAAGTCTGGTTGACCAGGTCATCGTTGTTTACAAGTCTGGTTGACCAGGTCATCGTTGTTTACAAGTCTGGTTGACCAGGTCATCGTTGTTTACAAGTCTGGTTGACCAGGTCATCGTTGTTTACAAGTCTGGTTGACCAGGTCATCGTTGTTTACAAGTCTGGTTGACCAGGTCATGTTTGTTTACAAGTCTGGTTGACCAGGTCATCGTTGTTTACAAGTCTGGTTGACCAGGTTGTCGTTGTTTGCATTTCTGGTTGACTAATAGCAGTTGTTGTTCTTTGCAGATCTCTTGTTGGCTGACGAAGGTCTGGTGGATGACGCTACTGCTACTGACACTCCTGACAGTCAACCTCTGAAACAGCAACAGCAGGTGAGTGTGTCAGTTATCAGGTGAGTGTGTCAGTTATCAGGTGAGTGTGTCAGTTATCAGGTGAGTGTGTCAGTTATCAGGTGAGTGTGTCAGTTATCAGGTGAGTGTGTCAGTTATCAGGTGAGTGTGTCAGTTATCAGGTGAGTGTGTCAGTTATCAGGTGAGTGTGTCAGTTATCAGGTGAGTGTGTTATCAGGTGAGTGCGTTAGTTATCAGGTGAGTTTGTCAGTTATCAGGTGAGTGCGTTCGTTATCAGGTGAGTGTGTCAGTTATCAGGTGAGTGTGTCAGTTATCAGGTGAGTGCGCTAGTTATCAGGTGAGTGTGTCAGTTATCAGGTGAGTGCGTTCGTTATCAGGTGAGTGTGTTAGTTATCAGGTGAGTGTGTCAGTTATCAGGTGAGTGTGTCAGTTATCAGGTGAGTGTGTCAGTTATCAGATGAGTGTGTTAGTTATCAGATGAGTGTGTTAGTTAGCAGGTGAGTGTGTCAGTTATCAGGTGAGTGTGTTAGTTATCAGATGAGTGTGTTAGTTATCAGATGAGTGTGTTAGTTATCAGGTGAGTGTGTTGGTTATCAGATGAGTGTGTTAGTTATCAGGTGAGTGTGTTGGTTATTAGGTGTGTTAGTTATGAGGTGAGTGTGTTAGTTATCATGTGAGTGTGTTAGTTATCAGGTGTGTCAGTTATCAAGTGTGTTAGTTATCAGGTGAGTGTGTTACCAGGTGAGTGTGTCAGTTATCAGGTGTGTGTGTGTCAGTTATCAGGTGAGTGTGTCAGTTATCAGGTGAGTGTGTTAGTTATCAGGTGAGTGTGTTAGTTATCAGGTGTGTCAGTTATCAGGTGAGTGTGTCAGTTATCAGGTGTGTGTGTGTCAGTTATCAGGTGAGTGTGTCAGTTATCAGGTGAGTGTGTTAGTTATCAGGTGAGTGTGTTAGTTATCAGGTGTGTCAGTTATCAAGTGAGTGTGTCAGTTATCAGGTGAGTGTGTTATCAGGTGTGTTAGTTATCATGTGAGTGTGTCAGTTTTCATGTGAGTGTCAGTTATCAGGTGAGTATGTTAGTTATCAGGTGAGCGTGTTAGTTATCAGGTAAGTGTGTCAGTTATCAGGTGAGTGTGTCAGTTATCAGGTGAGTGTGCCAGTTATCAGGTGAGTGTGCCAGTTATCAGGTGAGTGTGCCAGTTATCAGGTGAGTGTGTCAGTTATCAGGTGAGTGTGTCAGTTATCAGGTGAGTGTGTCAGTTATCAGGTGAGTGTGTCAGTTATCAGGTGAGTGTGTCAGTTATCAGGTGAGTGTGTCAGTTATCAGGTGAGTGTGTCAGTTATCAGGTGAGTGTGTCAGTTATCAGGTGAGTGTGTCAGTTATCAGGTGAGTGTGTCAGTTATCAGGTGAGTGTGTCAGTTATCAGGTGAGTGTGTCAGTTATCAGGTGAGTGTGCCAGTTATCAGGTGAGTGTGCCAGTTATCAGGTGAGTGTGTCAGTTATCAGGTGAGTGTGTCAGTTATCAGGTGAGTGTGTTAGTTATCAGTTAAGTGTGTCAGTTATCAGGTGTGTTATCAGGTGAGTGTGTTATCAGGTGAGTGTATCATTTATCAGGTGAGTGTGTTAGTTATCAGGTGAGTGTGTTAGTTATCAGGTGAGTGTGCCAGTTATCAGGTGTGTTAGTTATCAGGTGAGTGTGTTAGTTATCAGGTGAGTGTGCCAGTTATCAGGTGTGTTAGTTATCAGGTGAGTGTGTTAGTTATCAGGTGAGCGTATCAGTTATCAGGTGAGTGTGTTGGTTATCAGGTGAGTGTGTCATCAGGTGAGTATGTTAGTTATCAGGTGAGTGTGTCAGTTATCATGTGAGTGTGTTAGTTATCAGGTGAGTGTGTTGGTTATCAGGTGAGTGTGTCATCAGGTGAGTATGTTAGTTATCAGGTGAGTGTGTCAGTTATCAGGTGAGTGTGTCATCAGGTGAGTATGTTAGTTATCAGGTGAGTGTGTCATCAGGTGAGTATGTTAGTTATCAGGTGAGTGTGTCATCAGGTGAGTATGTTAGTTATCAGGTGAGTGTGTCATCAGGTGAGTATGTTAGTTATCAGGTGAGTGTGTCAGTTATCAAGTGAGTGTGATAGTTATCAGGTGAGTGTGTTACCAGGTGAGTGTGTTAATTATCAGGTGAGTGTGCTAGTTATTAGGTGAGTGTGTCAGTTATCAGGTGAGTGTGTTAGTTATCAGGTGAGTGTGTTATCAGGTGGGTGTGTCAGTTTTTAAATGAGTGTGTTAGTTGTCAGGTGAGTGTGTTATGAGGTGAGTGTGTCAGTTATCAGGTGAGTGTGTTAGTTATCAGGTGAGTGTGTTAGTTATAAGGTGAGCGTATCAGTTATCATGTGAGTGTGTTAGTTATCAGGTGAGTGTGTCAGTTATCAGGTGAGTGTGTTAGTTATAAGGTGAGCGTATCAGTTATCATGTGAGTGTGTTAGTTATCAGGTGAGTGTGTCAGTTATCAGGTGAGTGTGTTATCAGGTGAGTGTGTTAATTATCAGGTGAGTGTGCCAGTTATGAGTTGAGTGTGTCAGTTGAAAATGATTATAGGTTGTACACCTCTTGCGGTACGCACTCCAACAATAACATCTTGCGGTACGCACTCCAACAATAACATCTTGCGGTACGCACTCCAACAATAACATCTTGCGGTACGCACTCCAACAATAACATCTTGCGGTACGCACTCCAACAATAACATCTTGCGGTACGCACTCCAACAATAACATCTTGCGGTACGCACTCCAACAATAACATCTTGCGGTACGCACTCCAACAATAACATCTTGCGGTACGCACTCCAACAATAACATCTCGCGGTACGCACTCCAACAATAACATCTTGCGGTACGCACTCCAACAATAACATCTTGCGGTACGCACTCCAACAATAACATCTTGCGGTACGCACTCCAACAATAACATCTTGTGGTACGCACTCCAACAATAACATCTTGCGGTACGCACTCCAACAATAACATCTTGCGGTACGCACTCCAACAATAACATCTTGCGGTACGCACTCCAACAATAACATCTTGTGGTACGCACTCCAACAATAACATCTTGCGGTACGCACTCCAACAATAACATCTTGCGGTACGCACTCCAACAATAACATCTTGCGGTACGCACTCCAACAATAACATCTTGCGGTACGCACTCCAACAATAACATCTTGCGGTACGCACTCCAACAATAACATCTTGCGGTACGCACTCCAACAATAACATCTTGCGGTACGCACTCCAACAATAACATCTTGCGGTACGCACTCCAACAATAACATCTTGCGGTACGCACTCCAACAATAACATCTTGCGGTACGCACTCCAACAATAACATCTTGCGGTACGCACTCCAACAATAACATCTTGCGGTACGCACTCCAACAATAACATCTTGCGGTACGCACTCCAACAATAACATCTTGCGGTACGCACTCCAACAATAACATCTTGCGGTACGCACTCCAACAATAACATCTTGCGGTACGCACTCCAACAATAACATCTTGCGGTACGCACTCCAACAATAACATCTTGTGGTACGCACTCCAACAATAACATCTTGCGGTACGCACTCCAACAATAACATCTTGCGGTACGCACTCCAACAATAACATCTTGCGGTACGCACTCCAACAATAACATCTTGCGGTACGCACTCCAACAATAACATCTTGCGGTACGCACTCCAACAATAACATCTTGCGGTACGCACTCCAACAATAACAACAACAATAACAAAATTAACACCACCAACAACAATAATAACACTGTTTAGGGCCCAGGAGCTGTGAATCGACCCCTGTAACCACAAATGTGTGAGCACAATGAGAGTCCTCTAGAGTGCTAGTCACCATGCAGTGTTGAAGTTAAAGCGCCTGATGGAAGTTAAGGTAGAGGGAAGTGCAGTAAACTGGAGTTAGTGTGCACCACAAGACTTCAGTAGTCTGCACCACAAGACTTCAGTAGTGTGCACCACAAGACTTCAGTAGTGTGCACCACAAGACTTCAGTAGTGTCCAACACAAGACTTCAGTAGTGTGCAACACAAGACTTCAGTAGTGTGCACCACAAGACTTCAGTAGTGTGCACCACAAGACTTCAGTAGTGTGCACCACAAGACTTCAGTAGTGTGCAACACAAGACTTCAGTAGTGTGCAACACAAGACTTCAGTAGTGTGCAACACACGACTTCAGTAGTGTGCAACACAAGACTTCAGTAGTGTGCAACACAAGACTTCAGTAGTGTGCACCACAAGACTTCAGTAGTGTGCAACACAAGACTTCAGTAGTGTGCACCACAAGACTTCAGTAGTGTGCACCACAAGACTTCAGCAGTGTGCAACACAAGACTTCAGCAGTGTGCAACACAAGACTTCAGTAGTGTGCAACACAAGACTTCAGCAGTGTGCACCACAAGACTTCAGCAGTGTGCACCACAAGACTTCAGCAGTGGTAAACTTCAAAAAGTTGAGAGCCTTCCTGAACGTGGTGGTCTGGGACACTGAATTTATAAGGTAAGTCTGTGGACGAGATGATGGAACACCTGCCTGGGACGTGCAGGGAAGCAGCTGCTGGTGCTGCTGCTGCCTCTGTTTTCGACCGAGGAATTTAGACACGTGCATCAGTTGGTATCTTTACTGTTCAAATGTTTCGCCTACACAGTAGACTTCAGTCAAATACAGAGGCAGCAAGTTTCTTCTACAACTGCTGCCTCTGCATTTGAAGAAATCTTCTGTGTAGGCGAAACGTTTCGGACTAAAGATACCTTACTGTTGCACATGTCTTTTATTAAGGTGCAGAAATAACCGGAGACAAAGGGAGGAGAAAAAGAAAGTGAGGGAAAGAAATGCAGACAAATGTTAGGTAAATGGAGACAAATGCAAACTAATGTGATATTTTATTGTGGCAACGTTTCGCTCTCCAGGAGCTATGTCAGGCGAAACGTTTCTAGAATAAAGATTCCCAAATGTTGCACAAGTGTCTTATCTACACAGTTTGTAATGTGTTGAGCTGGTTGCATCCCATGCTGGTACAAATACAGTTAGTGCTAATATCGAGACTGTGAGGATAAGACACGTCCACAATCAGTGAAGGCAACGTTTCTCCTTCACTGGTTGTGGACGTGTGATTGGTAAGGCCACCAGTGGCGAAACAACATCGAAAAATATCTTGATTATACTTGCGTCACATCACATTTTCTTTTGTTGTTATCTTTTGATTTTTTTTTTAATTTCTGCCTTTGGTTATAATTTTTAAAGGGGTGGACCGGTAAGCCAGGGGAAGGCCTCGGTCAGATAACCAAAAGATCCAACGGCGGGTCATCATCTAAGATCCGCGTCAGGAAACACTTGTACTGTTTCCTGACAAACTTTACCTAACCTGAATGAACATTAAAATGGTATACAATACCGACAGGTTGTTAGGTAAGACACATATGCAACAGTTAGGTATCATTATCAGATTTACCTAACTTAACCTGTCTTAATTCATGCCTGATTGTGACCACATATAAATGTGTAATTAATTACCACCGTAATTTGTTCAGCTATCAAAACTTTGCGGCCCAGTTCCTGGACCCATTATGTACCTTTGTAATCTATAGACTACCGCCCACACCATGGATATGGTGTGTATAATAATAATAATAATATATCTTTACTTCTATAAGTACATGTACAAGGTATACAGACTATAGCTGACATCAATGTCATACTGCTATATAGAAAGTCGCTTGTTATGCTGAGCATTTCCCGCAAATTAGGTCAGTTTTGTCACGGGATACGACCCACACCAGTCCACTAACACCCAGGTACCCATTTTATACTGATAGGTGAACATAGACAACCGGTGTAAGGAAACATGTCCAGTGTTTCAGCCCTCGACGAGAATCGAACCGAGACCCTCACTGTGTGAAGTGAGAGATTTAGTCACCAGGCCACGGGCCGCCGTGGCCAAGATATTAAATGCACAAATAACCCGTATATAGGCGATAGAAGCTTACGACGACGTTATAGTCCGACTTGAACCATTTACAAAGTCACACTAACAGAAAGGTGAGAAGGAGCCAGTATATATAGGCAGGCTGGCAGGTGCGGGACAAGACAGGTGTAAGATATTAAAGTAACCTCTGATATAAGTGTGGTGAAACTTACGTTTACTGTCTACTTTATCTTCCGCGTCCACCTTAAGCTGGTATACAGCGTCCCTCCTGATTTCAAGGTGAACCTTTTAACTGTTAGTGACCGGTCACAGACCGGGCCGCGGGGGCGTTGACCCCCGGAACTCTCTCCAGGTAAACTCCAGATAAACACTTACTCGGCACTTTTGTTGTCTTAGATTTTAATGAGTGAACCATGGGCCGCCATGGGCTCTCCCAGGTTTTACATATATTCTTCCACGGGAGTGAAAACATGTGCAACATCTGGGTATCTTCACTGTAGACATTTCGCCATCCAGTGGCTTTATCAATACAAATTCAAGGACATAATTTGAAGACTGTAGAAGTGCATAACAAAAGACGAGGTAATCAGTTCCCGGGAGTGCCCAAGCTCGTCGCTTCTTCCCACTTCTGTTTGAGAATTAAAGTTGTGTGTAGCGTCTCCGGAATTCACATCCTGACTACCTGAGTCATCAAATACTTGGTGTTCGTTTCACTATTAGAACACAGTACCCACAGGATGAGGAATTAGACACATGTGCGGCACCTGAGTATCTTTATTTGAAGATAATGCCACAGATAGGCAGGTACTGCCCGTATGTTATACTCCCTCATCAACTCACCCAATGCTGAAGAGTTAAGAGACACGTAAGTTCCTCCGTCTTCTAATAACATGTTCATTTTTTCCACTATAATCTACCTTGTTCATAATTATCACATTTGCTTTGTTTGTTTGGTAAGGTGAAGTCCAGGATCTTTCCTTAATTCATGGTATAACTTAACAAATCTTTGAACTTTACAACACAATTGTCCTCAACGATTTGTTAAGTTATACCATGAATTAAGGAAAAATTAACATGTTATTGCAAGACGGAGGAACTTATGTACCTATTAAGTCTCGTAGTTTTATGTAAATGGTTTCGAAAACCGACACACACACACACACACACGGGGCCAGGAGCTCGGACTCTACCCCCGCAACCTCAACTAGGTGAGTACACACACACACACTGAGAGAGGGTAGGGGGTCGAGTACATTGGTGGTGGTCAGCCACACAGACAATAGTGAAGAATGGGTGGTAAGAGGCAGGTGACAGGTGAACTTTAATCAATTAACTAATACAGGTGTCTACACTCACACCTGGTGAAACTCTCTCTCTCTCTCTCTCTCTCTCTCTCTCTCTCTCTCTCTCTCTCTCTCTCTCTCTCTCTCTCTCTCTCTCTCTCCCTCCCTCAGAAATTTTAGTTATTCTCTCCTTCCTTTGATTAAACATGATCACCTCCCCCTCCCCAGATGCTAAATAACCCCTGAGGGTCAAACGTTTCTCCACAAGGGGTCACTAGTTAACAGGATAAATTACCAGGAGTCACTAGTTATCAGGATAGACTACCAGGGGTCACTAGTTACTAGGACAGGCTAACAGGAGTCACTAGTTACTAGGATAGGCTACTAGGGGTCACTAGTTACCAGGATAGGCTACCAGAGGTCACTAGTTACTAGGATAGGCTACTAGGGGGGTCACCAGTTGCTAGGATATACTACCAGGGTTCACTAGTTACCAGGGGTCACCAGTTACTAGGATAGACTACCAGGGCTCACTAGTTACTAAGAGAGACCAAAGATCAGTCGTTACCAGGGTTCACTAGTTACCAGGGTTCACTAGTTACCAGGGTTCACTAGTTACCAGGGCTCACTAGTTACCAGGGTTCACTAGTTACCAGGGTTCACTAGTTACCAGGGTTCACTATTTACCAGGGCTCACTAGTTACCAGGGCTCACTAGTTACCAGGGTTCACTAGTTACCAGGGTTCACTAGTTACTAATATATACTACCAGGGTTCACTAGTTACCAGGGCTCACTAGTTACCAGGGGTCACTAGTTACTAAAACTACCAGGGTTCACTAGTTACCAGGATAGACTACCACCAGGGAGTCACTAGTGCGTGGAATGAGGGGTCATTACTGGTCTTGGAGGTGGGTTGTGCACCTTACTCCCCTCGTTGCCATGGCAACCATTTGTTTGGGGTGGCATGCCACCATTTCCCCCCTCCCCTCGCCTCTCCTCCCCCTCCTGTCCCTTCTCGTCTCCCTTCCTCCCTTCTATCCCCTACCACCTGCCACTTTCCCCTCTCTCATCTCCAGTCATTCACTCATCACCCCCTCTCTCTCCCGTCCCCTCTTATTCCCCCTCACCCACTTCTCTCCCACTTCCTATACACCTCTCAGCAACCCCCCCCCCTATCCTCCCCTTGTTCTCCACCCTCTCCCCCTCCCTTCTTATCCAACCCCCCTACTTTTTTAACCAACACCTTTCCTCCTTTCTACCCACCTCCCTCGTCCTCTCCCCTTGCTTCACCCCCCTCTCTATCTAGATAATAGTTTTTGTCATATTCGCCCACCCATACGGGTTTAGCGCTTTCTCATAATTGTTTTATTATATTTATTATTATTATTATTATTATTATTATTATTATTATTATTATTATTATTATTATTATATACGTGTTTCGGTCAGTGTGTGATCCCAGAAAGGTATCCCTGTATCGCACTAACCCAGCCCTCTCTACCTCAGTGCAGGCACAGGTGGTCTTACTTAGCGCCACATAACTTTCTAATGCTGTGCTGTATCAACAGTGAAAATTCGAAGCCAGTTTGAAGAGGCATTCACAAGTTATCACATGGAAGCCAATATCAACTGTGAAAGTTTGAAACCGATCGAATGAGGTGTTGTCAAGTTATAAACGAAATCATTGTCGGGAGAATTTTTTTCAAGTAGCTACTTGAAGGAGCACCTCCAGGGATACCTAATTCAAACAACTACTTGAAGGAGCACCTCCAGGGATACCTAATTCAAACAACTACTTGAAGGAGCACCTCCAGGGATACCTAATTCAAACAACTACTTGAAGGAGCACCTCCAGGGATATCCAATTCAAGCAACCACTTGAAGTAGCACCTCCAGGGATACCTAATTCAAGCAGCCACTTGAAGGAGCACCTCCAGTTATACCTAATTCAAGCATCCACTTGAAGGAGCACCTCCAGGGATACCTAATTCAAGCAACCACTTGAAGGAGCACATCCAAGGATACCTAATTCAAGCAACCACTTGAAGGAGCACCTCCAGGGATACCTAACCAATCATCCCTGTCATCTTAGGCCTGGGTCTGTCTGGAGTGAATCTTGCTGTGAGGCTTGGCGAAGCCCCGCCGGGTTTATGGAACTTGTGTTTCTCTGGCTTCCCCTGCAAGTGTTTGGGGGGAGGGAGGGGGGGTTGCCTTGGTGCTGGCGAGGTGCTCTTGATCCAAGGAATTAAAGCTGCCCTCTACTTTCTTAGAAAGTTTTTTGGTGTTCGAACTAAGTCTCTCTCTGTTTCTCTCCCCAACCTCCTTTAATCAACTTCCTCTTCCCCTCATTTCGTTCTGTCTCTCCCTTCCACTCTCCTTGTCTCCCTTCCTTCCTTTTCTTCCTTCTATGCCACCCCTCCCTGTCCTCCCACCCTCCAGTTGAACCTGGGACCTCTCCCACCGTACTCCTCTTTCCCTACCTTCTCTCCCCTCCCTCCCACCTACCTACCTACCCTCCCTCCTGTTTCCCCTCTACAGAGTTCCCTCTTGTGTGATGGAACACAACAAGATCAAGTCACTTTATTTAAGCACAGGTCCACCTTAGTACAATTATCATACATAACAAACATATTAATTAACAATACTGCGACTAGCCGGGGATCGAACCCATATTATTTTAGCCCGCCTCGTGAGAAGCCAGCCAAAATCCACGACCCAACAGTCCACTGAGCCAACAGTGCTACAAACATCAGGTACCCAGTAACGCTGCACATATGACTCCTGATGCCAGCACATATGTGGCTGCGGTACCTACACGACTAACTTCATTCTCCTCCCGTTTGTCATACAAGTCTTCACGATCAGTACACGTATTAACGCAGCCACAGAACGAAGTGGTTTTAAGCAATTAACCAAACAATTATTAATTTTTAAAGCCGCGTGTTCGTGCGGTTGTAGTGGCCAGACTTAAGTTTAGTTATAAGTACTTCTGGCAGTCTGACAGACACAGACTGACTGATGTTGTAGTGGCCAGACTTAAGTTTAGTTATAAGTACTTCTGGCAGTCTGACAGACACACAGACTGACTGATGTTGTAGTGGCCAGACTTAAGTTTAGTTATTAGTACTTCTGGCAGTCTGACAGACACACAGACTGACTGATGTTGTAGTGGCCAGACTTAAGTTTGGTTACAAGTACTTCTGACAGTCTGACAGACACACACATGATAACCAGACTAAATACATGGTATATGGCCAGCCCTGTGATCACTATCTTAAACACAATGTGCCTAAATGTCCACTTATTGAGGAATACAGAGATAGACAGTATAATAACCTATGTGACATGTCAAGATATCTTATTAATGAAAATAAGATACCAGATATTTTAAGCAAATATCCTAAATTTCCTTTCAACAAATAAAACAATTGTACATATAAATTCAGACGTATTCCTGTTAACCCTTGTAGGGCCTAGCTCCTAGGCCTATTGTATATACATTGTCGTCCATAGAATGATACAGGGTACACAGTAAACTAGCCACTGTCGTCCACAGGATGATACAGGGTACACAGTAAACTAGCCACTGTCGTCCACAGGATGATACAGGGTACACAGTAAACTAGCCACTGTCGTCCACAGGATGATACAGGGTACACAGTAAACTAGCCACTGTCGTCCACAGGATGATACAGGGTACACAGTAAACTAGCCACTGTCGTCCACAGGTTGATACAGGGTACACAGTAAACTAGCCACTGTCGTCCACAGGATGATACAGGGTACACAGTAAACTAGCCACTGTCGTCCACAGGATGATACAGGGTACACAGTAAACTAGCCACTGTCGTCCACAGGATGATACAGGGTACACAGTAAACTAGCCACTGTCGTCCACAGGATGATACAGGGTACACAGTAAACTAGCCACTGTCGTCCACAGGATGATACAGGGTACACAGTAAACTAGCCACTGTCGTCCACAGGATGATACAGGGTACACAGTAAACTAGCCACTGTCGTCCACAGGATGATACAGGGTACACAGTAAACTAGCCACTGTCGTCCACAGGATGATACAGGGTACACAGTAAACTAGCCACTGTCGTCCACAGGATGATACAGGGTACACAGTAAACTAGCCACTGTCGTCCACAGGATGATACAGGGTACACAGTAAACTAGCCACTGTCGTCCACAGGATGATACAGGGTACACAGTAAACTAGCCACTGTCGTCCACAGGATGATACAGGGTACACAGTAAACTAGCCACATCGACTGCAGAATCAAATCTGTCTGCTTCCCGCATTATAATCAAACACAGCTGTGAGTGTACCTTATTTTTCCTCTTTTTTATCTTCGTGCATTGCAGGAGGGGCAGGCGGAGGCACAGCAGCAGCAGCAGCAGGAGGAGGAGCAGCAGCAGCAGGAGGATAGCACCTCCACGCCCACTCCACCCACAGGAACACCACCTACTACCACCCAGGCTCCAGAACCCAGCTCCTACGTCTACATCACCATCAAAGGAAGGTGAGAGAGAGACAGAGAGACAGAGACAGACAGACAGACAGTCAGAGACAGAGACAGACAGACAGAAACACAAACATACAGAGACATAGAAACTGAGAGAGAGAATATTAAAAAGAGATACAAGTAACAAGGAAGCGATATCTACCAAATTATTGTTGTAGTTTAATAATTTATTATACACTCCTGTGTTTTAAGAACATAAGAACATAATATAAGAAGAACATAAGAATGGAGGAACACTGCAGAAGGCCTACTGGCCCATACAAGGCAGGTCCTTATCAAAGAAAGAAGGAACACTGCAGCAGGCCTGCTGGCCCATGCGGGGCAGGTCCATGTCAACCTACACAACGTTTTAGCTTCTATGACAGTACTCGGGAGTTTGTTCCACTCATCCACAACTCTATTACCAAACCAGTGCTTTCCTATATCCTTCCTGAATCTGAATTTTTCCAGCTTGAAACCATTGCTGCGAGTCCTGTCTTGGCTAGATATTTTTAGCACGCTATTTACATCCCATTTGTTCATTCCTGTTTTCCATTTATACACCTCAATCATATCCCCCTAATTCTACGCCTTTCTAGAGAGTGTAGATTCAGGGCCTCAGTCTATCCTCATAGGGAAGATTTCTGATACATGGGATCAACTTTGTCATCCTCCTCTGTACGTTTTCCAGAGCATTTATATCCATTCTGTAATACGGTGACCAGAACTGTGCAGCATAATCTAAATGAGGCCTAACCAAGGATGTATAGAGTTGAAGAACAACCTGAGGACTTCTATTATTTATGCTTCTTGATATGAAGCCAAGGATTCTATTAGCTTTATTGCGAACGCTAATGCACTGTTGTCTTGGTTTTAGATTACTGCTAACCAGAACTTCTAAATCCTTTTCACACTCAGTAGTATTAAGATCTACATTATTTAGTTTATATGTGGCATGGTTATTTTCCTGTCCAACATTTAGAACTTTGCATTTGTCTATATTAAACTGCATCTGCCACTTCTCCGACCATTGCATCAGTCGATTCAAATCATCCTGGAGTGCTCTGATGTCCTCATTAGAGCACTACTTCAATGCAGTGTATTGCATTGTAGTAGTGTATTGTAGTGCAGTGTAGTGTGTATCTGATAAGATGAGGTCAGTGTATGAGTATATTATCAGTATTAAGTATTTTCTACTTTAGGATAGGTCAGGATAGGTTAGGCCAGGATACTCTTAGGTCAGGATAGGTTAGGCCAGGATAGGTCAGGCTAGGATAAATTAGGTCCAGTTAGTGCAAGTCATGCTGGGTTAGGTCAGGATAAGTTATGTCAAGTTAGGTTAAGTCATGCTAGGTTAGATCATGTTATATAAGGTCAAGTTAGGATAGTTAAGGGTAGGTTTGGTTAGCATAGGTTAGGTTACGTCAGGTTAAGTTAGGTCATGTTAGGCTAGGTTAGGTCAGGTCAGGCCAGATTAGGTTAGGTTAGGATAGGTTACGTCAGGTCAGATTAGGTTAGGTAAGGTTAGGTTAGGTCAGGTCAGGTCAGATTAGGTTAGGTAAGGTTAGGTAAGGTTAGGTTAGGTAAGGTTAGGTTAGGTTTGGTTAGGTTAGGTTAGGTTATGTAAGGTTAGTTTAGGATAGGTTAGGTAAGGTTAGGTTAGGTAAGGTTAGGTTAGGTTAGGTTAGGTAAGGTTAGTTTAGGTTAGGTTAGGTAAGGTTAGGTTAGGTTAGGTAAGGTTAGGTAAGGTTAGGTTAGGTTAGGTTAGGTTACGTTAGGTAAGGTTAGGTTCGGTTAGGTTAGGTTAGGTAAGGTTAGGTAAGGTTAGGTTAGGTTAGGTAAGGTTAGGTTAGGTTAGGTTAGGTAAGGTTAGGTTAGGTAAGGTTAGGTAAGGTTAGGTTAGATAAGGTTAGGTTAGGTAAGGTTAGGTTAGGTTAGGTTAGGTAAGGTTAGGTTAGGTTAGGTTAGGTTAGGTTAGGTAAGGTTAGGTTAGGTTAGGTTAGGTTAGGTTAGGTTAGGTAAGGTTAGGTTAGGTTAGGTTAGGTTAGGTAAGGTTAGGTTAGGTTAGGTAAGGTTAGGTTAGGTTAGACTGTGTACCCCCACATATAGCTTCTCAGGTTTATACTTCGTACACTACCATTCAGAATATATATATATATATAATATCCCAGGCGATATTATCTACATTTAAGGAAGTTAAAACGTGACAGCTCAAATAAGCCGCACATAGGAGAAAGAAGCTTATGAGAACTTGTATCACTGACGAGTCACACAAACCCACGAAGGAAAGGGAGCCAATGTATATACACGAGAGGTATTATACCTTCTTCTTTATTATAATGATTTGAGAGGTAACCTGAGTGTCATCTGTGTGGTGGTTTTGTTCCAGGTTCCTGGAGTGGGAGCAGGCTAGTAACTTGGCTAGGATGGTCGTCCGGCTGTCTGGCCTCCAACCTGAGGATATGGATAAGCTGAGGTAAGTATCTACATCCCTGTTTTTCTGTGTGGGTACTTCATATATATATATATATATATATATATATATATATATATATATATATATATATATATATATATTATATATATATATATATATATATATATATATATATATATATATATATATATATATATTATATATATATATATATTTCAACAAGTCGGCCGTCTCCCACCGAGGCAGGGTGACCAAAAAGAAAGAAAATCCCCAAAAAGAAAATACTTTCATCATTATTCAACACTTTTACCTCACACATAATCACTGTTTTTGCAGAGGTGCTCAGAATACAACAGTTTAGAAGCATATACGTATAAAGATACACAACATATCCCTCCAAACTGCCAATATCCCAAACCCCTCCTTTAGAGTGGTGGCATTGTACTTCCCATTTCCAGGACTCAAGTCCGGCTATATAAAAATAACCGGTTTCCCTGAATCCCTTCACTAAATATTACCCTGCTCACACTCCAACAGCTCGTCAGGTCCCAAGTATCATTTGTCTAAATTCACTCCTATCTAACACGCTCACGCACGCTTGTTGGAAGTCCAAGCCCCTTGTCCACAAAACCTCCTTTACCCCCCCCCCTGTATATATATATATATATATATATATATATATATATATATATATATATATATATATATATATATATATATGTATGTATATATAATGTCGTGCCGAATATGTAAAACTGGTCAATTAGCAAGAACTCATTTAAAGTTAAGTCCTTTCTAAAATTTTCTCTTACACGTTTAAAGATATATTTTTTTCATTAATGTTAATGTAAAAAATTATAATTTCGCTCCAAAAGAATCTTAGAAAACTTACCTAACCTTATTATAACAAGAACAATTTATTTTAGCCTAACCCAACTAAATATATTTTATATTTGTTTACAATAAATTAATACTAAACAAACACAGTGAAATATATATTTTTCGTTAGGTTCGGAATGATTTTGGCGAAATTATTGCATACACAAATTTTCGCTTGTCCTATATGGCAAGATGAGCGTTGCTATTTAAGCCAAGATGGCAAGTTCTGCCTATTCGGCACGACATATATATATATAAATATATATATATATATATATATATATATATATATATATATATATATATATATATATATATATATATATACAACAATTCGCAAATAGGCGAAATTTTGCAAACATTATATCTCAGTTCACAGCAGGATTCGAACCTACACACTCTGCATTTCTTTCTTTTTCACTGTATGTGGCAGAATTTGATGAAATAACCTATCAGTGGCCTGGTGACCTGGGGGTATAAGAGTGACCGCTTAGCCTAGGCTAGGCTCACATACTTATCTGGGATCTGGCCGAATGGAGAAATTACTACGCTCTTTGATGCTGTGGACCGATGCAGGGTGACCTCCCCTCCCCCCCCCCCAAAAAAAAAGCTTATCTTTTTACATTTAGTAATATATACAGGAGAAGAGGTTACTAGCCCCTTGCTCCCGGCATTTTAGTCGCCTCTTACAACACGCATGGCTTACAGAGGAAGAATTCTGTTCCACTTCCCCATGGAGGTAAGAGGAAATAAACAAGAACAAGAACTAGATTATTATTATTACAATCAAGGGGGAAGCGCTAAACCCGGAGGATTATACAGCGCCTGGGGGGGTATGTGGAAGGCATTCAGGCTTAATTTGGGGAACTGGAGCACAGATCCAATTCCCTAAATCAAGAGCCCCTCACCAACATCAAGGAACCTTCCTTGAGGGGAACAAGAACTAGAAAGAAAATAGCAGAAAACCCAGAGGGGTGTGTATATATATGCTTGTACATGTATGTGTAGTGTGACCTAAGTGTAAGTAGAAGTAGCAAGACGTACCTGAAATCTTGCATGTTTATGAGACAGAAAAAAAAGACACCAGCAATCCTACCATCATGTAAAACAATTACAGGCTTCCGTTTTACACTCACTTGGCAGGACGGTAGTACCTCCCTGGGCGGTTGCTGTCTACCAACCTACTACATATGAGCATATCCGTGCGGTTAGCAAGATTACCGGGAGTGTGGAATTACCGGGAGTGTGGGATTACCGGGAGTGTGGGATTACCGGGAGTGTGGGATTACCGGGAGTGTGGGGTTACCGGGAGTGTGGAATTACCGGGAGTGTGGGATTACCGGGAGTGTGGGATTACCGGGAGTGTGGAATTACCGGGAGTGTGGGATTACCGGGAGTGTTGGATTACCGGGAGTGTGGGATTACCGGGAGTGTGGGATTACCGGGAGTGTTGGATTACCGGGAGTGTGGGGTTACCGGGAGTGTGGGATTACCGGGAGTGTGGGGTTACCGGGAGTGTGGAATTACCGGGAGTGTGGGATTACCGGGAGTGTTGGATTACCGGGAGTGTGGGATTACCGGGAGTGTGGGGTTACCGGGAGTGTGGAATTACCGGGAGTGTGGGATTACCGGGAGTGTTGGATTACCGGGAGTGTGGGATTACCGGGAGTGTGGGATTACCGGGAGTGTTGGATTACCGGGAGTGTGGGATTACCGGGAGTGTGGGGTTACCGGGAGTGTGGAATTACCGGGAGTGTGGGATTACCGGGAGTGTTGGATTACCGGGAGTGTGGGATTACCGGGAGTGTGGGGTTACCGGGAGTGTGGAATTACCGGGAGTGTGGGATTACCGGGAGTGTTGGATTACCGGGAGTGTGGGATTACCGGGAGTGTGGGGTTACCGGAAGTGCGATATTACTGGGAGTGCGGGATTACCGGGAGTGCGGGATTACCGGGAGTGTGGGATTACCGGGAGTGTGAGATTACGGGGAGTGTGTTATTACGGGGATTGGTGTATGCTGGGGATTGAGAATGCGTGTCATCCTGGTCATCAGCTAAGACTCCTATTGTTGACATTACTGCGTCTTGACATATCAGCACTTAACACTTACATACTGAGACAATGCAGCACACACACTGTGGGCAGCTACCAGTCTGGCCACGAATACACTGTAAGTGCTCCAGATGTCGCAGTCTTCACCACATCTTAATGACTTCTTTATAAAGACGGAGATGACACTCTTAAATTGTTACTACGACAGTATTGTGTGTGTGTGTGTGTGTGTGTGTGTGTGTGTGTGTGTGTGTGTGTACTTAGTTGTACTCACCTAGTTGTGGTTGCGGGGATCGATTTACAGCTCCTGGTCCCGCCTCTTCAAATAGCCGCTACCTGGTCACTCTTCCCGCTCCATGAGCTTTATCATACCGCTTCTTAAAGCTATGTATGGATCCTGCCTCCACTACATCACTACCCAGGCTATTCCACTTCCTGACAACTCTGTGACTGAAGAAATACTTCCTAACATCCCTGTGGTTCATCTGAGTGTTCAACTTCCAACTGTGACCCCTTGCTGCTGTGTCCCATCTCTGGAACATCCTGTCTCTGTCCACCTTGTCTATACCTCTCAGTATTTTATATATTGTTATCATATCTCCCCTAACTCTCCTGTCTTCCAGTGTCATTAGGTCGATTTCCCTTAACCTCTCCTCGTAGGACATACCCCTTAGCTCCTGGACTAGTCTTGTTGCAAACCTTTGCACTTTCTCTAGTTTCCTTACATGCTTGGCTAGATGAGGGTTCCAAACTGGTGTGTGTATGTGTGTGTGTGTGTGTGTGTGTGTGTGTGTGTGTGTGTGTGTGTGTGTGTGTGTGTGTACTCACCTAATTGTACTCACCTAATTGTGGTTCCAGGGGTCGAGACTCAGCTCCTGGCCCCGCCTCTTCACTGATCGCTACTGGATCCTCTCTCTCTCTGCTTCCTGAGCTTTATCATACCTCTTCTTAAAACTATGTATGGTTCCTGCCTCCACTACTTCACTTGCTAGGCTATTCCACTTCCTGACAACTCTATGACTGAAGAAATACTTCCTAACATCCCTGTGACTCGTCTAAGTCTTCAGCTTCCAGTTGTGACCCCTTGAACCTGTGTCCCCTCTCTGGAACATCCTATCTCTGTCCACCTTATCTATTCCCCGCAGTATCTTGTATGTCGTTATCATGTCTCCCCTGACCCTTCTGTCCTCCAGTGTCGTCAGTCCGATTTCCCTCAACCTTTCCTCGTACGACATTCCCCTGAGCTCTGGGACTAGCCTTGTTGCAAACCTTTGTACTTTCTCTAACTTCTTGATGTGTTTGACCAGGTGTGTGTTCCAGACTGGTGCTGCATACTCCAGTATGGGCCTAACATACACAGTGTACAGTGTCTTGAACGATTCCTTATTAAGGTATCGGAACGCTATTCTCAGGTTTGCCAGGCGCCCGTATGCTGCAGCAGTTATTTGGTTGATGTGTGCCTCCGGTGACGTGCTCGGTGTTATGGTCACCCCAAGGTCTTTCTCCCTGAGTGAGGTCTGTAGTCTTTGTCCACCTAGCCTATACTCTGTCTGCGGTCTTCTTTGCGTGTGTGTGTGTGTGTGTGTGTGTGTGTGACATGAGCGCCCCACCACTTCAATGGCACTCGTGAAGCTAGGCCTATGAAGGCCTGTTTAATTTCCTCACTGCTCTTGTAAAAGATGATTTGCTGAATGAGATGTGTACACCACATGTGTATCAGTATTGTCCGTGTGTTTCTTCTGCTTAGCTGGTTTCTTCAGTCGAGTACACGGGAGCTTGTAATAGTGGAGACAGTGGAAGAAGCGGAGAGGTAATTTTGGGGGTGATCAGTCCCTCAGCTTTTGACAGATTTAGGTTATTTAGAACTGGTGAGCCTGACCAGAAGTAGGTGAAATAAGAGAGACAGACACTTAGTAGGTAGGTATAAGGTGCATTACTCTCTAATAACCATATATATATATATATATATATATATATATATATATATATATATATATATATATATATATATATATATATATATATATATATATATATATATATAATATTATATATATATATATATATTATATATATATATATATATATAATAGGTAAAACTTGCTATTTTGGTTTAAATAGCAACGCTCCTCTTGCCGAATAAGGCAAGCGAAAATTTGTGTATGCAATAATTTTGCAAAAATCATTCTGATCCTAACGAAAAAATATATTTCATTGTGTTTGTTTGTTATTAAATTATTGTCAACTTATCCAAAATATATTTTGCTGGATTAGGCTAAATTCAATTGTGCTTGTTATAATAACGTTAGGTAAGTTTTCTAAGTTACTTTTGGTACAAAAATTTTTAGAAAGGACTTAATTTTAAATTAGTTCTTGCTAATTGACCAGTTTACCTATTAGGCACCACACACACACACACACACACACACACACACACACACACACATACACACACACACACACACACACACACACACACACACACATACACACACATACACACACACATACACATACACACACACACACACACATACACACACACACAGTGATTACATAGTGGGAACACTTCACTCTGGAGGTCCCAAGGTGGTAATAGCAGTGATGTATAACCCACCACAGAACAGCAGGAGGCCAAGGCAAGAGAACGACGAGAGCAACAGAGCGATGGTTGACACACTGGCTAGAGTGGCCAGAAGAGCTCATGCATGCAGGGCAAAGCTCCTGATCATGGGTGACTTAACCACAAGGAGATCGATTGGGAGAACTTGGACCCGCATGGGGGCCAAGATACATGGAGGGATAAGATGATGGAGGTGGTACTGGAAAACTTCATGTACCAACACGTAAGGGACACTACAAGAGAGAGAGGAGAGGATGAGCCAGCAAGGCTGGACTTAGTATTCACCTTGAGTAACGCAGATATCGAGGACATCACATATGAAAGACCCCTTGGGGCCAGCGATCATGTGGTTTTAAGCTTCGAATACACAGTAGAGCTACAAGTGGAGGGAGAAGCAGGAAGGCCAGGACGAATGAAGCCAAACTACAAGAAAGGGGACTACACAGGAATGAGGAACTACCTGAACGGGGTTCAGTGGGACAGAGAACTGGCAGGGAAGCCAGTTAATGAGATGATGGAATATGTAGCAACAAAATGCAAGGAGGCTGAGGAGAGGTTTGTACCCAAGGGTAACAGGAATAATGAAAAAGCCAGGATGAGCCCATGGTTTACCCAAAGGTGCAGGGGGGCAAAAACCAAGTGTGCTAGGGAATGGAAGAAATATAGAAGGCAAAGGACCCAGGAGAATAAGGAGAGCAGTCGTAGAGCCAGAAACGAATATGCACAGATAAGAAGGGAGGCCCAAAGACAATATGAAAATGACATAGCAGCGAAAGCCAAATCTGACCCGAAACTGTTGTACAGCCACATCAGGAGGAAAACAACAGTCAAGGACCAGGTAATCAGGCTAAGGAAGGAAGGAGGAGAGACAACAAGAAATGACCGTGAAGTATGTGAAGAACTCAACAAGAGATTCAAAGAAGTGTTCACAGAGGAGACAGAAGGGACTCCAGAAAGACGGAGAGGTGGGGCACACCACCAAGTGCTGGACACAGTGCACACAACCGAGGAAGAAGTGAAGAGGCTTGTGAGTGAGCTAGATACCTCAAAGGCAATGGGGCCAGATAACATCTCCCCATGGGTGAAGATTGAGACACTTATGCAGCATATGGGAATCTTTATTCAGGAAACGTTTCGCCACGCAGTGGCTTCATCAGTCCAATACAAAGAGGAAGGCGTAAGGAGAGGAGGAGAATGAGGTAATCAGTCCCTCAACCTGGAGTCGATGTGTTCAGTCCATCAATCTTGTAGAATGTACAGCATAGGGCCGTAGACGTGGCTTATATACTGTAGTGAGGTGACGTGAAGCAGTTGGAGGCGGGGTCATAGTGGTACCATCCACTAGTCGAAGTAGGTCTTCGTCCAAAGGTTGAACAAGTGTTGAAGAATTCTTTGTAACAAGATCCCATGATGCTGCTGTGTCTGACAGTTGTGATGAATGGTTTGAAAAACCGACATGTTGAAGATTGAGACACTTATGCAGCATATGGGAATCTTTATTCAGGAAACGTTTCGCCACGCAGTGGCTTCATCAGTCCAATACAAAGAGGAAGGCGTAAGGAGAGGAGGAGAATGAGGTAATCAGTCCCTCAACCTGGAGTCGATGTGTTCAGTCCATCAATCTTGTAGAATGTACAGCATAGGGCCGTAGACGTGGCTTATATACTGTAGTGAGGTGACGTGAAGCAGTTGGAGGCGGGGTCATAGTGGTACCATCCACTAGTCGAAGTAGGTCTTCGTCCAAAGATTTCCATATGCTGCATAAGTGTCTCAATCTTCAACATGTCGGTTTTTCAAACCATTCATCACAACTGTCAGACACAGCAGCATCATGGGATCTTGTTACAAAGAATTCTTCAACACTTGTTCAACCTTTGGACGAAGACCTACTTCGACTAGTGGATGGTACCACTATGACCCCGCCTCCAACTGCTTCACGTCACCTCACTACAGTATATAAGCCACGTCTACGGCCCTATGCTGTACATTCTACAAGATTGATGGACTGAACACATCGACTCCAGGTTGAGGGACTGATTACCTCATTCTCCTCCTCTCCTTACGTCTTCCTCTTTGTATTGGACTGATGAAGCCACTGCGTGGCGAAACGTTTCCTGAATAAAGATTCCCATATGCTGCATAAGTGTCTCAATCTTCAACATCTCGGTTTTTCAAACCATTCATCACATCTCCCCATGGGTATTGAGAGAGGGAGCAGAGGCGCTATGTGTACCCCTAACAACAATATTCAATACATCTATCGAAACTGGGAGATTGCCTGAGGCATGGAAGACAGCAAATGTAGTCCCAATCTTTAAAAAAGGAGACAGACATGAAGCATTAAACTACAGACCAGTGTCACTGACATGTATAGTATGCAAAATCATGGAGAAGATTATCAGGAGAAGAATGGTGGAACACCTAGAAAGGAACGATCTCATCAACAGCAGCCAACATGGTTTCAGGGACGGGAAATCCTGTGTCACAAACCTACTGGAGTTCTATGACATGGTGACAGCAGTAAGACAAGAGAGAGAGGGGTGGGTGGATTGCATTTTCTTGGACTGCAAGAAGGCGTTTGACACAGTTCCACACAAGAGATTGGTGCAAAAACTGGAGACCAAGCAGGGATAACAGGGTAGGCACTACAATGGATCAGGGAATACTTGTCAGGAAGACAGCAGCGAGTCATGGTACGTGGCGAGGTGTCAGAGTGGGCACCTGTGACCAGCGGGGTCCCGCAGGGGTCAGTCCTAGGACCAGTGCTGTTTCTGGTATTTGTGAACGACATGACGGAAGGAATAGACTCTGAGGTGTCCCTGTTTGCAGATGACGTGAAGTTGATGAGAAGAATTCACTCGATCGAAGATCAGGCAGAACTACAAAGGGATCTGGACAGGCTGCAGACCTTGTCCAGCAATTGGCTCCTGGAGTTCAATCCCACCAAGTGCAAAGTCATGAAGATTGGGGAAAGGCAAAGAAGGCCGCAGACGGAGTACAGTCTAGGGGGTCAGAGACTACAAACCTCACTCAAGGAAAAAGATCTTGGGGTGAGTATAACACCAGGCACATCTCCTGAAGCGCACATCAACCAAATAACTGCTGCAGCATATGGGCGCCTAGCAAACCTCAGAACAGCTTTCCGACATCTTAATAAGGAATCATTCAGGACCCTGTACACCGTGTACGTTAGGCCCATATTGGAGTATGCGGCACCAGTTTGGAACCCACACCTAGCCAAGCACGTGAAGAAACTAGAGAAAGTGCAAAGGTTTGCAACAAGACTAGTCCCAGAGCTAAGAGGTATGTCCTACGAGGAGAGGTTAAGGGAAATCAACCTGACGACACTGGAGGACAGGAGAGATAGGGGGGACATGATAACGACATACAAAATACTGAGAGGAATTGACAAGGTGGACAAAGACAGGATGTTCCAGAGATTGGACACAGTAACAAGGGGACACAGTTGGAAGCTGAAGACACAGATGAATCACAGGGATGTTAGGAAGTATTTCTTCAGCCACAGAGTAGTCAGTAAGTGGAATAGTTTGGGAAGCGATGTAGTGGAGGCAGGATCCATACATAGCTTTAAGCAGAGGTATGATAAAGCTCACGGCTCAGGGAGAGTGACCTAGTAGCGATCAGTGAAGAGGCGGGGCCAGGAGCTCGGACTCGACCCCCGCAACCTCAACTAGGTGAGTACAACTAGGTGAGTACACACACATATATACACACACACAGACACAGACACACACACACACACATACATACACACACAGACACACACACACACACACACACACACACACACACACACACACACACACACACACACACACACACACACACACACACACACACACACACAGACACACACAGACACACACACACACACACACACACACACACACACACACACACACACACACACACACACACACACACACACACACACACACACACACACTCAGCCAGGAGCTGAGTCTCGACCCCTGCAACTACAGTTAGGTGAGTACACAGTAGATATATTAGCAAAATGTATGGAAATATATATTTCCCTGATGTAGTTGACGTTATTATATCCAACGACTCAGCCACATGTTGAGGGAGGGGGGGAAGGAGGGGGAGAGGGGGCATGGAGGAGGGAGGGGGACAAAGGAGCAGGGAGGGGGACAAAGACGGTAGAAGACAGTGGGGACACAGTGGATGAGGAGACGAGGAGGAGTCAGTGAGGAGGAAGAGGAGGATGGAAGGGGAGGAGAGGAGAGGAGGGGAAGAAAGGAGGAGGAGGAGGGGAAGAAAGGAGGGGGGAGGAGGAGGAACTGGAGATGACGAAGAGGGAAGCGTCACCATGACGACCACTGTATCAAAACATGATTAGAGGAAACCACCTCTACACTACCCCCCCCCCTCCAGTTTGGTGTGGTGAAGATGGTGGTAATAATGGTGGTGATGATGGTAGATAGTGGTGGTGGTAGCAGAGAGGAAGAACAGAGTGGAGACAAAGAACTTTATCCACGGAGGAGAGAGTCGGGCAAATGTATCAGGATATAGTGGTACCAACAGTTTCACATGGGTGTGAAGCATGGGTTTTAAACGTTGCAGGGAGGAGGAGGCTAGTGGTAGTAGAAATGTGTTTGAGGGCAATATGTAGTGTGAGTATTATGCAGGGAAAATTCGCACTTTCGAAATTAGAACGTGCGGGTTTATCAAAAAGTATTATTCAGAAGGCTGAGGAGGGGTGGTTGATGTGGTTTGGACATTCTGGAGAGGATAGAGCAGAACAGGATGACTAGGAGGGGGTACAAATCTAGGAGAGAGAAAAAGAGGAGTAAGGGTCGTCCTAGGAAACGTTGAAGGGAGGGGGAAATGTTGGTTTTGTGTGCTAAGAGCTTGGACATGCAAATGGTTTGTGTGAGCGTGGTAGATAGGAGTGAGTGGAGACAAGTATATTTTTTATGACTTATCGTGCTGTTGGAGTGTGAGGAAGATAACATGTATGAAGGAACTCAGTAAAACCGGTTACTCGGACTCGAGTCCTGGAGTATACATGGAGGGTGTTCTGGAGGTCAACGCCCCCGCTGCCCGGTCCATGACCAGGTCTCCTGGTGGATCAGGGACTGATTAACCAGGCTGGGAGGTGGGAAATACAGTCTATATCCTGAAGGATGAATCTGGGTGTAGAATGTGGTGCTAGCTTGGAACTAGGAGAGAGAGAGAGAGAGAGAGAGAGAGAGAAGGTGAGGATATTACAAAAGGTGAAGACACTGACACGCTCACGGTCAAATTACGAATTAATTTCACCTCATCTTCACCAGAAGAGTGCTAGTGAGTGGGAAAAGTGAGAGAGGTAATTAGGCTACCCAGGTGACCAGTGCTGCTCTCTCTCTCTCTCTCTCTCTCTCTCTCTCTCTCTCTTTCTTTCTTTAAATTAATGAATAGTGAAATAGGTGTCTCCCTGAATGAGGGATACTGAAAGATGCAAAACGTAGAGTGTCTGAGTGACAGATATTGTCTGAGTGACAGGTAGAGTGTCTGAGTGACAGATATTGTCTGAGTGACAGGTAGCGTGTCTGAGTGACAGATATTGTCTGAGTGACAGGTAGAGTGTCTGAGTGACAGGTAGCGTGTCTGAGTGACAGATATTGTCTGAGTGACAGGTAGAGTGTCTGAGTGACAGGTAGCGTGTCTGAGTGACAGATATTGTCTGAGTGACAGGTAGAGTGTCTGAGTGACAGGTAGAGTGTCTGAGTGACAGGTAGCGTGTCTGAGTGACAGGTAGAGTGTCTGAGTGACAGGTAGAGTGTCTGAGTGACAGGTAGAGTGCCTGAGTGACAGGTAGAGTGCCTGAGTGACAGGTAGAGTGTCTGAGTGACAGGTAGAGTGTCTGAGTGACAGGTAGAGTGTCTGAGTGACAGGTAGAGTGTCTGAGTGACAGGTAGAGTGTCTGAGTGACAGGTAGAGTGTCTGAGTGACAGGTAGAGTGTCTGAGTGACAGGTAGAGTGCCTGAGTGACAGGTAGAGTGCCTGAGTGACAGGTAGAGTGTCTGAGTGACAGGTAGAGTGTCTGAGTGACAGGTAGAGTGTCTGAGTGACAGGTAGAGTGTCTGAGTGACAGGTAGAGTGTCTGAGTGACAGGTAGAGTGTCTGAGTGACAGGTAGAGTGTCTGAGTGACAGGTAGCGTGTCTGAGTGACAGGTAGAGTGTCTGAGTGACAGGTAGAGTGTCTGAGTGACAGGTAGAGTGTCTGAGTGACGGGTAGAGTGAGTGACAGGTAGCGTGTCTGAGTGACAGGTAGAGTGTCTGAGTGACAGGTAGAGTGTCTGAGTGACAGTGTCTGAGTGACAGAGTCACTCAGACATATATATGTATATATATATATATATATATATATATATATATATATATATATATATATATATATATATATATATATATATATATATATATATATATATATATATATATATATATATATATATATATATATATATATATATATATATATATATATATATATAATGAGTGTGTGTATATAATGTATATATTATGGGTTGGTATGTGTGTAACATGTGTGTGTTTCAACAGTGTGGACAAAGATGAGGTGACGTTCCACATCAAGGTGAACACTGAGGGCATCACAGCAGCTGACGTCGCTAAGAAGACTGGTGAGTATCTTACCTTTTGTCTTGTGTTGTTCTCCTCTACACGGTGGCTGTTCTTCTCTTGTTCTCCTCTACACGGTGGTTGTTCTTCTCTTGTTCTCCTCTATACGGTGGTTGTTCTTGTGTTGTTCTCCTCTACACGGTGGTTGTTCTTGTGTTGTTCTCCTCTACACGGTGGTTGTTCTTGTGTTGTTCTCCTCTACACGGTGGTTGTTCTTCTCTTGTTCTCCTCTACACGGTGGTTGTTCTTCTCTTGTTCTCCTCTACACGGTGGTTGTTCTTGTGTTGTTCTCCTCTACACGGTGGTTGTTCTTGTGTTGTTCTCTACACGGTGGTTGTTCTTGTGTTGTTCTTCTCTACACTGTGGTTGTTCTTGTGTTGTTCTTCTCTACACTGTGGTTGTTCTTGTGTTGTTCTCCTCTACACTGTGGTTGTTCTTGTGTTGTTCTTCTCTACACGGTGGTTGTTCTTGTGTTGTTCTCCTCTACACGGTGGTTGTTCTTGTGTTGTTCTCCTCTGCACAGTGGTTGTTCTTGTGTTGTTCTCCTCTACACGGTGGTTGTTCTTGTGTTGTTCTCCTCTGCACGGTGGTTGTTCTTGTGTTCTCCTCTACACGGTGGTTGTTCTTGTGTTGTTCTCCTCTACACGGTGGTTGTTCTTGTGTTGTTCTCCTCTATACGGTGGTTGTTCTTGTGTTGTTCTCCTCTACACGGTGGTTGTTCTTGTGTTGTTCTCCTCTGCACGGTGGTTGTTCTTGTGTTGTTCTCCTCTGCACGGTGGTTGTTCTTGTGTTCTCCTCTACACGGTGGTTGTTCTTGTGTTGTTCTCCTCTACACGGTGGTTGTTCTTGTGTTGTTCTCCTCTGCACGGTTGCTGTTCTTGTGTTGTTCTCCTCTACACGGTGGTTGTTCTTGTGTTGTTCTCCTCTACACGGTGGTTGTTCTTGTGTTGTTCTCCTCTACACGGTGGTTGTTCTTGTGTTGTTCTCCTCTACACGGTGGTTGTTCTTGTTTTGTTCTCCTCTGCACGGTGGTTGTTCTTTTGTTCTCCTCTACACGGTGGTTGTTCTTGTGTTGTTCTCCTCTACACGGTGGTTGTTCTTGTGTTGTTCTCCTCTATACGGTGGTTGTTCTTGTGTTGTTCTCCTCTACACGGTGGTTGTTCTTGTGTTCTCTGCACGGTGGTTGTTCTTGTGTTGTTCTCCTCTACACGGTGGTTGTTCTTGTGTTGTTCTCCTCTACACGGTGGTTGTTCTTGTGTTGTTCTCTGCACGGTGGCTGTTCTTGTGTTCTTCTCCTCTACACGGTGGTTGTTCTTGTGTTGTTCTCCTCTACACGGTGGTTGTTCTTGTTTTGTTCTCCTCTGCACGGTGGTTGTTCTTTTGTTCTCCTCTACACGGTGGTTGTTCTTGTGTTGTTCTCCTCTACACGGTGGTTGTTCTTGTGTTCTTCTCTACACGGTGGTTGTTCTTGTGTTGTTCTCCTCTACACGGTGGTTGTTCTTGTGTTGTTCTCCTCTACACGGTGGTTGTTCTTGGGTTGTTCTCCTCTACACGGTCGTTGTTCTTGTGTTGTTCTCCTCTACACGGTGGTTGTTCTTGTGTTGTTCTCCTCTACACGGTGGTTGTTCTTGTGTTGTTCTCCTCTACACGGTGGTTGTTCTTGTGTTGTTCTCTACACGGTGGTTGTTCTTGTGTTGTTCTCCTCTACACGGTGGTTGTTCTTGTGTTGTTCTCCTCTACACGGTGGTTGTTCTTGTGTTGTTCTCCTCTACACGGTGGTTGTTCTTGTGTTGTTCTCCTCTACAAAGGGATAACCGGCAAAGTAGGCAGATGGATCTTCAACTTTCTAACCAATCGCACACAAAGAGTAGTGGTAAACAGAGTTAAATCAGATGCTGCCATAGTGAAGAGGTCTGTCCCACAAGGCACAGTACTCGCACCTATCCTGTTCCTTATTCTCATATCAGACATAGACAGACATGTAAACCACAGCGCTGTATCATCTTTTACAGACGATACTAGGATCTGCATGAGAGTGTCATCCACTGAGGACGCTGTTAACCTCCAAGAAGATATAAACCAAGTTTTCCAATGGGTAACGGAGAACAATATGATGTTCAATGAAGACAAATTCCAACTACTCCGTTATGGAAAACTGAAGGAAATAATAACTAGAACTGAGTATACTACAAACTCCAATCACACAATAGAGAGGAAAAGTAATGTGAGAGACCTGGGAGTGGTAATGTCAGATGATCTCACCTTCAAGGATCACAACAATGCCACTATCACATCTGCTAGGAAACTGATAGGATGGATAATGAGAACATTCAAGACAAGAGATGCTAAGCCAATGATGATCCTTTTTAAATCACTTATTCTTTCTAGGTTGGGATACTGCTGTACATTAACATCCCCATTCAAGGCAGGTGAAACTGCAGAGCTAGAGAATGTACAGAGAACCTTTACTGCACGTATAGGTTCCGTCAAACACCTTAACTACTTGGAACGCCTGGAAGCACTTGACTTGTACTCACTAGAGCGCAGGCGAGAGAGATATATCATAATCTACACCTGGAAGATTCTGGAGGGACTGGTCCCTAATATGCACACAGCAATCACTCCATACGAAAGCAAAAGACTTGGCAGGCGATGCAACATACCTCCAGTGAAAAGTAGCGGCGTCACTGGTACACTAAGAGAAAACACAATAAGTGTCCGGGGCCCAAGACTTTTCAACAGCCTCCCACCAGCAATAAGGGGCATTACAGGAAGACCCCTGGTTGTCTTCAAGAGGGAGCTGGACAGATACCTAAAGACGGTGCCGGATCAGCCGGGCTGTGGTTCGTACGTTGGATTACGTGCGGCCAGCAGTAACAGCCTTGTTGATCAGGCCCTGATCCACAAGGAGGCCTGGTCGTGGACCGGGCCGCGGGGACGTTGATCCCCGGAATGCCCTCCAGGTAGACGGTGGTTGTTCTCCGTTACACGGTGGTTGTTCTTGTGTTGTTCTCCTCAACTTGAACCACAGTAATGTTGATAAATGGTTCAGAGAACCGACAAGTTGATAAATTAGACACATGTGCAACACTTGGGTATCTTTATTGTGGCTTCATCAGTCCAATACAAAGAAGAATTCTGAAGATCAGAAGGAGTTTGAGTTAATCAGTCCCTCAGCCTTGAGCCTATTTCATCGACTCCAGTATGATGTTCTTGAGGTGACTGTTGGGTTCTTGAGGTGACTCCTGGGCTCTTGAGGTGACTCCTGGGTTCTTGAGGTGACTAGTGGGTTCTTGAGGTGACTCCTGGGCTCTTGAGGTGACTCCTGGGTTCTTGAGGTGACTAGTGGGTTCTTGAGGTGACTCCTGGGTTCTTGAGGTGACTCCTGGGTTCTTGAGGTGACTCCTGGGTTCTTGAGGTGACTCCTGGGTTCTTGAGGTGGCCCCTGGGTTCTTGAGGTGACTCCTGGGTTCTTGAGGTGACTCCTGGGTTCTTGAGGTGGCCCCTGGGTTCTTGAGGTGACTCCTGGGTTCTTGAGGTGACTCCTGGGTTCTTGAGGTGACTCCTGGGTTCTTGAGGTGGCCCCTGGGTTCTTGAGGTGACTCCTGGGTTCTTGAGGTGACTCCTGGGTTCTTGAGGTGACCCCTGGGTTCTTGAGGTGACTCCTGGGTTCTTGAGGTGACCCCTGGGTTCTTGAGGTGACTCCTGGGTTCTTGAGGTGGCACCTGGGTTCTTGAGGTGACTCCTGGGTTCTTGAGGTGACTCCTGGGATCTTGAGGTGGCCCCTGGGTTCTTGAAGTGACTCCTGGGTTCTTGAGGTGACTCCTGGGTTCTTGAGGTGACTCCTGGGTTCTTGAGGTGGCACCTGGGTTCTTGAGGTGACTCCTGGGTTCTTGATGTGACTCCTGGGTTCTTGAGGTGGCCCCTGGGTTCTTGAGGTGACTCCTGGGTTCTTGAGATGATTCCTGGGTTCTTGAGGTGACTCCTGGGTTCTTGAGGTGGCCCCTGGGTTCTTGAGGTGGCCCCTGGGGTCTTGAGGTGACTCCTGGGTTCTTGAGGTGACACCTGGGTTCCTGAGGTGGCTCCTGGGTTCTTGAGGTGACCCCTGGGTTCTTGAGGTGACTCCTGGGTTCTTGAGGTGGCTCCTGGCTTCTTGAGGTGACTCCTGGCTTCTTTTTTTATTTATTTATTTAAAAATTTGAGCACACATACAGAGGTACAACAAATACAGGTAAGAGCAGTATGCCAAAGCCACTTATACTATGCATAGCATTACGGGCTGGCTTAAAATTAACTTAAGATTAACTAAGCAATGATGAAATCAGTGATAAAACATTAATGTAAACAGGTTACTATAAAGCACAAGTGAGTATTACAAAGACAGGTCATATGGTTGAGGTAACTCCTGAGTTCTTGAGGTGACTCCAGGGTTCTTGAGGTGACTGATGGGTTCTTGATGTGACTGTTGGGGTCTTGAGGTGACTCCTGGGTTCTTGAAGTGACTCCTGGGTTCTTGAGGTGACTCCTGGGTTCTTGAGGAGACCCTGGGTTCTTGAGGTGACTTCTGGGTTCTTGAGGTGACTCCTTTGTTCTTGAGGTGACTAATGGGTTGTTGAGGTGACTTCTGGGTTCTTGAGGTGACTTCTGGGTTCTTGAGGTGACTCGTGGGTTCTTGAGGTGACTCCTGGGTTCTTGAGGTGATTCCTGGGTTCTTGAGGTGACTCGTAGGTTCTTGAGGTGACTCCTGGTTTCTTGAAGTGACTCCTGGGTACTTGAGAAGACCCCTGGGTTCTTGAGGTGACTCCTGGGTTCTTGAGGTGGCACCTGGGTTCTTGAGGTGACTCCTGGGTTCTTGAGGTGACTCCTGGGTTCTTGAGGTGGCCCCTGGGTTCTTGAAGTGACTCCTGGGTTCTTGAGGTGACTCCTGGGTTCTTGAGGTGACTCCTGGGTTCTTGAGGTGGCACCTGGGTTCTTGAGGTGACTCCTGGGTTCTTGATGTGACTCCTGGGTTCTTGAGGTGGCCCCTGGGTTCTTGAGGTGACTCCTGGGTTCTTGAGATGATTCCTGGGTTCTTGAGGTGACTCCTGGTTTCTTGAGGTGGCCCCTGGGTTCTTGAGGTGGCCCCTGGGGTCTTGAGGTGACCCCTGGGTTCCTGAGGTGGCTCCTGGGTTCTTGAGGTGACTCCTGGGTTCTTGAGGTGACTCCTGGGTTCTTGAGGTGGCTCCTGGCTTCTTGAGGTGACTCCTGGTTTCTTGAGGTAACTCCTGAGTTCTTGAGGTGACTCCAGGGTTCTTGAGGTGACTGATGGGTTCTTGAGGTGACTGTTGGGGTCTTGAGGTGACTCCTGGGTTCTTGAAGTGACTCCTGGGTTCTTGAGGTGACTCCTGGGTTCTTGAGGTGACTCCTGGGTTCTTGAGGAGACCCTGGGTTCTTGAGGTGACTCCTGGGTTCTTGAGGTGACTCCTTTGTTCTTGAGGTGACTCCTGGGTTGTTGAGGTGGCCCCTGGGTTCTTGAGGTGACTTCTGGGTTCTTGAGGTGACTCGTGGGTTCTTGAGGTGACTCCTGGGTTCTTGAGGTGATTCCTGGGTTCTTGAGGTGACTCGTAGGTTCTTGAGGTGACTCCTGGTTTCTTGAAGTGACTCCTGGGTACTTGAGAAGACCCCTGGGTTCTTGAGGTGACTAGTGGGTTCTTGAGGTGGCTCCTGGGTTCTTGAGGTGACTAGTGGGTTCTTGAGGTGACTCCTGGGTTCTTGAGGTGACTGCTGGGTTCTTGAGGTGACTAGTGGGTTCTTGAGGTGACTCCTGGGTTATTGAGGTGACTAGTGGGTTCTTGAGGTGACTCCTGGGTTCTTGAGGTGACTGCTGGGTTCTTGAGGTGACTCCTGGGTTCTTGAGGTGACTAGTGGGTTCTTGAGGTGGCTTCTGAGTTCTTGAGGTGACTAGTGGGTTCTTGAGGTGGCTCCTGGGTTCTTGAGGTGACTAGTGGGTTCTTGAGGTGACTCCTGGGTTCTTGAGGTGACTCCTGGGTTCTTGAGGTGACTAGTGGGTTCTTGAGGTGACTCCTTGGTTCTTGAGGTGACTCCTGGGTTCTTGAGGTGACTCCTGGGTTCTTGAGGTGACTAGTGGGTTCTTGAGGTGACTCCTGGGTTCTTGAGGTGACTCCTGGGTTCTTGAGGTGACTCCTTGGTTCTTGAGGTGACTAGTGGGTTCTTGAGGTGACTCCTGGGTTCTTGAGGTGACTAGTGGGTTCTTGAGGTGACTCCTGGGTTCTTGAGGTGACTCCTGGGTTCTTGAGGTGACTCCTGGGTTCTTGAGGTGACTAGTGCGGTTCTTGAGGTGGCTCCTGGGTTCTTGAGGTCTAGTGGGTTCTTGAGGTGGCTCCTGGGTTCTTGAGGTAACTAGTGGGTTCTTGAGGTGACTCATGGGTTCTTGAGGTGACTCCTGGGTTCTTGAGGTGACTCCTGGGTTCTTGAGGTGACTAGTGGGTTCTTGAGGTGACTCCTGGGTTCTTGAGGTGACTCCTGGGTTCTTGAGGTGACTAGTGGGTTCTTGAGGTGACTCCTGGGTTCTTGAGGTGACTAGTGGGTTCTTGAGGTGACTCTTGGGTTCTTGAGGTGACTCCTGGGTTCTTGAGGTGACTCCTGGGTTACTGAGGTGACTCCTGGGTTCTTGAGGTGACTCCTGGGTTCTTGAGGTGACTCATGGGTTCTTGAGGTGACTCCTGGGTTCTTGAGGTGACTCCTGGGTTCTTGAGGTGACTCCTGGGTTCTTGATGTGACTCCTGGGTTCTTGAGGTGACTCCTGGGTTCTTGATGTGACTCCTGGGTTCTTGATGTGACTCCTGGGTTCTTGAGGGGACTCCTGGGTTCTTGATGTGACTCCTGGGTTCTTGAGGTGACTCCTGGGTTCTTGATGTGACTCCTGGGTTCTTGAGGTGACTCCTGGGTTCTTGAGGTGACTCCTGGGTTCTTGAGGTGACTCCTGGGTTCTTGATGTGACTCGTGGGTTCTTGAGGTGACTCCTGGGTTCTTGAGGTGACTCCTGGGTTCTTGATGTGACTCCTGGGTTCTTGAGGTGACTCCTGGGTTCTTGAGGTGACTCCTGGGTTCTTGAGGTGACTCCTGGGTTCTTGATGTGACTCCTGGGTTCTTGAGGTAACTCCTGGGTTCTTGAGGTGACTCCTGGGTTCTTGAGGTGACTCCTGGGTTCTTGATGTGACTCCTGGGTTCTTGAGGTGACTCCTGGGTTCTTGAGGTGACTCCTGGGTTCTTGAGGTGACTCCTGGGTTCTTGAGGTGACTCCTGGGTTCTTGAGGTGACTCCTGGGTTCTTGAGGTGACTTCTGGGTTCTTGAGGTGACTCCTGGGTTCTTGATGTGACTCCTGGGTTCTTGAGGTGACTCCTGGGTTCTTGAGGTGACTCCTGGGTTCTTGAGGTGACTCCTGGGTTCTTGAGGTGACTCCTGGGTTCTTGAGGTGACTCCTGGGTTCTTGAGGTGACTCCTGGGTTCTTGAGGTGACTCCTGGGTTCTTGAGGTGACTAGTGGGTTCTTGAGGTAACTAGTGGGTTCTTGAGGTGACTCCTGGGTTCTTGAGGTGACTCCTGGGTTCTTGAGGTGACTCCTGGGTTCTTGAGGTGACTCCTGGGTTCTTGAGGTGACTCCTGGGTTCTTGAGGTGACTCCTGGGTTCTTGAGGTGACTCCTGGGTTCTTGAGGTGACTAGTGGGTTCTTGAGGTGACTCCTGGGTTCTTGAGGTGACTCCTGGGTTCTTGAGGTGACTAGTGGGTTCTTGAGGTGACTCCTGGGTTCTTGAGGTGACTCCTGGGTTCTTGAGGTGACTCCTGGGTTCTTGAGGTGACTCCTGGGTTCTTGAGGTGACTCCTGGGTTCTTGAGGTGACTCCTGGGTTCTTGAGGTGACTCCTGGGTTGTTGAGGTGACTCCTGGGTTGTTGAGGTGACTCCTGGGTTCTTGAGGTGACTCCTGGGTTATTGAGGTGACTCCTGGGTTCTTGAGGTGACTAGTGGGTTCTTGAGGTGACTCATGGGTTCTTGATGTGACTCCTGGGTTCTTGAGGTGACTCCTGGGTTCTTGAGGTGACTTCTGGGTTCTTGAGGTGACTCCTGGGTTCTTGATGTGACTCCTGGGTTCTTGAGGTGACTCCTGGGTTCTTGAGGTGACTCCTGGGTTCTTGAGGTGACTCCTGGGTTCTTGAGGTGACTCCTGGGTTCTTGAGGTGACTCCTGGGTTCTTGAGGTGACTCCTGGGTTATTGAGGTGACTCCTGGGTTCTTGAGGTGACTAGTGGGTTCTTGAGGTGACTCCTGGGTTCTTGAGGTGACTCCTGGGTTCTTGAGGTGACTCCTGGGTTCTTGAGGTGACTCCTGGGTTCTTGAGGTGACTCCTGGGTTCTTGAGGTGACTCCTGGGTTCTTGAGGTGACTGATGGGTTCTTGAGGTGACTCCTGGGTTCTTGAGGTGACTCCTGGGTTCTTGAGGTGACTCCTGGGTTCTTGAGGTGACTCCTGGGTTCTTGAGGTGACTCCTGGGTTCTTGAGGTGACTCCTGGGTTCTTGAGGTGACTCCTGGGTTCTTGAGGTGACTAGTGGGTTCTTGAGGTGACTCCTGGGTTCTTGAGGTGACTCCTGAGTTCTTGAGGTGACTAGTGGGTTCTTGAGGTGACTCCTGGGTTCTTGAGGTGACTCCTGGGTTCTTGAGGTGACTCCTGGGTTCTTGAGGTGACTCCTGGGTTCTTGAGGTGACTCCTGGGTTCTTGAGGTGACTCCTGGGTTCTTGAGGTGACTCCTGGGTTCTTGAGGTGACTCCTGGGTTCTTGAGGTGACTCCTGGGTTCTTGAGGTGACTCCTGGGTTCTTGAGGTGACTCCTGGGTTCTTGAGGTGGCCCCTGGGTTCTTGAGGTGACTCCTGGGTTCTTGAGGTGGCCCCTGGGTTCTTGAGGTGACTCCTGGGTTCTTGAGGTGACTCCTGGGTTCTTGAGGTGACTCCTGGGTTCTTGAGGTGACTCCTGGGTTCTTGAGGTGACTCCTGGGTTCTTGAGGTGACTCCTGGGTTCTTGAGGTGACCCCTGGGTTCTTGAGGTCACCCCTGGGTTCTTGAGGTGACTCCTGGGTTCTTGAGGTGACTCCTGGGTTCTTGAGGTGACTCCTGGGTTCTTGAGGTGACTCCTGGGTTCTTGAGGTGACTCCTGGGTTCTTGAGGTGACTCCTGGGTTCTTGAGGTGACTCCTGGGTTCTTGAGGTGACTCCTGGGTTCTTGAGGTGACTCCTGGGTTCTTGAGGAGACTCCTGGGTTCTTGAGGTGACTCCTGGGTTCTTGAGGTGACTCCTGGGTTCTTGAGGAGACTCCTGGGTTCTTGAGGTGACTCCTGGGTTCTTGAGGTGACTCCTGGGTTCTTGAGGTGACTCCTGGGTTCTTGAGGTGACTCCTGGGTTCTTGAGGTGACTCCTGGGTTCTTGAGGTGACTCCTGGGTTCTTGAGGTGACTCCTGGGTTCTTGAGGAGATCCTGGGTTCTTGAGGTGACTCCTGGGTTCTTGAGGTGACTCCTGGGTTCTTGAGGTGACTCCTGGGTTCTTGAGGTGACTCCTGGGTTCTTGAGGTGACTCCTGGGTTCTTGAGGTGACTCCTGGGTTCTTGAGGTGACTCCTGGGTTCTTGAGGTGACTCCTGGGTTCTTGAGGTGACTCCTGGGTTCTTGAGGTGACTCCTGGGTTCTTGAGGTGACTCCTGGGTTCTTGAGGTGACTCCTGGGTTCTTGAGGTGACTCCTGGGTTCTTGAGGTGACTCCTGGGTTCTTGAGGTGACTCCTGGGTTCTTGAGGTGACTCCTGGGTTCTTGAGGAGATCCTGAGTTCTTGAGGTGACTCCTGGGTTCTTGAGGTGACTCCTGGGTTCTTGAGGTGACTCCTGGGTTCTTGAGGTGACTCCTGGGTTCTTGAGGTGACTCCTGGGTTCTTGAGGTGACTCCTGGGTTCTTGAGGAGATCCTGGGTTCTTGAGGTGACTCCTGGGTTCTTGAGGTGACTCCTGGGTTCTTGAGGTGACTCCTGGGTTCTTGAGGTGACTCCTGGGTTCTTGAGGAGATCCTGGGTTCTTGAGGTGACTCCTGGGTTCTTGAGAGATCCTGGTTCTTAAGGTGACCCTGGGTTCTTGAGGTGGGTTCTTGAGGTGACTCCTGGGTTCTTGAGGTGACTCCTGGGTTCTTGAGGTGACTCCTGGGTTCTTGAGGTGACTCCTGGGTTCTTGAGGTGACTCCTGGGTTCTTGAGGTGACTTCTGGGTTCTTGAGGTGACTCCTGGGTTCTTGAGGTGACTCCTGGGTTCTTGAGGTGACTCCTGGGTTCTTGAGGTGACTCCTGGGTTCTTGAGGTGACTCCTGGGTTCTTGAGGTGACTCCTGGGTTCTTGAGGTGACTCCTGGGTTCTTGAGGAGATCCTGGGTTCTTGAGGTGACTCCTGGGTTCTTGAGGTGACTCCTGGGTTCTTGAGGTGACTCCTGGGTTCTTGAGGTGACTCCTGGGTTCTTGAGGTGACTCCTGGGTTCTTGAGGTGACTCCTGGGTTCTTGAGGTGACTCCTGGGTTCTTGAGGTGACTCCTGGGTTCTTGAGGTGACTCCTGGGTTCTTGAGGTGACTTCTGGGTTCTTGAGGTGACTCCTGGGTTCTTGAGGTGACTCCTGGGTTCTTGAGGTGACTCCTGGGTTCTTGAGGTGACTCCTGGGTTCTTGAGGTGACTCCTGGGTTCTTGAGGTGACTCCTGGGTTCTTGAGGTGACTCCTGGGTTCTTGAGGTGACTCCTGGGTTCTTGAGGTGACTCCTGGGTTCTTGAGGTGACTCCTGGGTTCTTGAGGTGACTCCTGGGTTCTTGAGGTGACTCCTGGGTTCTTGAGGTGACTCCTGGGTTCTTGAGGTGTTACGTTGCTCTTAGCTCATTCAAAAGATTAGTTATGTGGTTTATAATATTTTTACAAGGGTTTCCTGCCTGGGTTTACACGTGTTGGTTTTAATTTAAAACATAGACAGTGTTACCATTACCACCCTCACTCACCATCACTCACCATCACTCACCATCACTCACCATCACTCACTATCACTCACCCTCACTCACCATCACTCACCCTCACTCACCATCACTCACCATCACTCACCATCACTCACCATCACTCACTATCACTCACCATCACTCACCATCACTCACCATCACTCACTATCACTCACCATCACTCACTATCACTCACCCTCACTCACCCTCACTCACCATCACTCACCATCACTCACTATCACTCACCCTCACTCACCATCACTCACCATCACTCACCGTCAATCACCATCACTCACCGTCACTCACCGTCACTCACCATCACTCACCATCACTCACTATCACTCACCATCACTCACCATCACTCACCATCACTCACCATCACTCACCATCACTCACTATCACTCACCATCACTCACTATCACTCACCATCACTCACCATCACTCACCATCACTCACCATCACTCACTATCACTCACCATCACTCACCATCACTCACCATCACTCACCATCACTCACCATCACTCACCATCACTCACTATCACTCACCCTCACTCACCATCACTCACCATCACTCACCATCACTCACCATCACTCACCATCACTCACTATCACTCACCATCACTCACCATCACTCACCATCACTCACCATCACTCACCATCACTCACCATCACTCACCATCACTCACCCTCACTAACAATCACCATCACTCACCCTCACTCACCATCACTCACCATCACTCACCATCACTCACTATCACTCACCATCACTCACCATCACTCACCATCACTCACCATCACTCACCATCACTCACCATCACTCACCCTCACTCACCATCACTCACCATCACTCACCATCACTCACCATCACTCACCATCACTCACCATCACTCACCATCACTCACTATCACTCACCATCACTCACCATCACTCACCATCACTCACCATCACTCACCATCACTCACCATCACTCACCATCACTCACCATCACTCACCATCACTCACCATCACTCACCATCACTCACCATCACTCACCATCACTCACCATCACTCACCATCACTCACCACCATCACTCACCCTCCCTCACCATCACTCACCATCACTCACCATCACCCACCATCACTCACCATCACTCACCATCACTCACCATCACTCACCATCACTCACCATCACTCACCATCACTCACCATCACTCACCATCACTCACCATCACTCAACATCACTCACCATCACTCACCATCACTCACCATCACTCACCATCACTCACCATCACTCACCATCACTCACCATCACTCACCATCACTCACCATCACTCACCATCACTCACCATCACTCACCCTCACTCACCATCACTCACCATCACTCACCATCACTCACCATCACTCACCATCACTCACCATCACTCACCATCACTCACCATCACTCACCATCACTCACCATCACTCACCATCACTCACCATCACTCCCCATCACTCACCATCACTCACCATCACTCACCCTCACTCACCATCACTCACCATCACTCACTATCACTCACCATCACTCACCATCACTCACCATCACTCACCATCACTCACCATCACTCACCACTCACCATCACTCACCATCACTCACCATCACTCACCCTCACTCACCATCACTCACCATCACTCACCATCACTCACCATCACTCACCATCACTCACCCTCACTCACCTTCACTCACCATCACTCACCATCACTCACCATCACTCACCATCACTCACCCTCACTCACCATCACTCACCATCACTCACCATCACTCACCATCACTCACCCTCACTCACCCTCACTCACCATCACTCACCATCACTCACCATCACTCACCATCACTCACCCTCACTCACCATCACTCACCATCACTCACCATCACTCACCATCACTCACCATCACTCACCATCACTCACCCTCACTCACCATCACTCACCATCACTCACCATCACTCACCATCACTCACCCTCACTCACCCTCACTCACCATCACTCACCATCACTCACCCTCACTCACCATCACTCACCATCACTCACCATCACTCACCATCACTCACCATCACTCACTATCACCTCTTCCATCAATATTATCTTTACCACCATCACTATCCCCGATTTTATTGTCTGTATCATGACTCACAACCACCTATAACCACCATTACCACCACTACCACCACTAGTACCACCATTCATCACTAAACCTTCTACCACCACGACCATCCATCACTGTCTCTACCACCACCACCACTATCCATCACTCCCCCTACCAACACCACCACCATCCATCACTGTCTCTACCACCACCATCCATCACTGTCCCTACCACCACCACCACCATCCATCACTATCCCTACCAACACCACCACCATCCATCACTCTCTCTACCACCACCACCACCACCATCCATCACTGTCCCTGCCACCACCACCACCATCCATCACTGTCTCTACCACCACCACCACCATCCATCACTGTCCCTACCACCACCATCCATCACTGTCCCTACCACCACCATCCATTACTGTCTCTAACACCACCACCACCATCCATCACTGTCCCTACCACCACCATCCATCACTGTCCCTACCACCACCACCACCACCACCACCATCCATCACTGTCTCTACCACCACCACCTCCATCCTTCACTGTCCCTGCCACCACCATCCATCACTGTCCCTACCACCACCACCACCATCCATCACTGTCCCTACCAACACCACCACCATCCATCACTGTCTCTACCACCACCACCACCATCCATCACTGTCCCTACCACCACCACCACCATCCATCACTATCCCTACCAACACCACCACCATCCATCACTGTCTCTACCACCACCACCACCATCCATCACTGTCCCTACCACCACCACCACCATCCATCACTGTCCCTACCACCACCACCACCATCCATCACTGTCTCTACCAACACCACCACCATCCATCACTGTCCCTACAACCACCACCACCATCCATCACTGTCCCTACCACCACCACCACCATCCATCACTGTCCCTACCACCACCACCACCATCCATCACTGTCTCTACCGCCACCACCACCATCCATCACTGTCCCTACCACCACCACCACCATCCATCACTGTCCCTACCACCACCACCACCATCCATCACTGTCTCTACCGCCACCACCACCATCCATCACTGTCCCTACCACCACCACCACCATCCATCACTGTCCCTACCACCACCACCACCATCCATCACTGTCTCTACCGCCACCACCACCATCCATCACTGTCCCTACCACCACCACCACCATCCATCACTGTCCCTACCACCACCACCACCATCCATCACTGTCTCTACCGCCACCACCACCATCCATCACTGTCCCTACCACCACCACCACCATCCATCACTGTCCCTACCACCACCACCACCATCCATCACTGTCTCTACCGCCACCACCACCATCCATCACTGTCCCTACCACCACCACCACCATCCATCACTGTCTCTACCGCCACCACCACCATCCATCACTGTCCCTACCACCACCACCACCATCCATCACTGTCCCTACCACCACCACCACCATCCATCACTGTCTCTACCGCCACCACCACCATCCATCACTGTCCCTACCACCACCACCACCATCCATCACTGTCCCTACCACCACCACCACCATCCATCACTGTCTCTACCGCCACCACCACCATCCATCACTGTCCCTACCACCACCACCACCATCCATCACTGTCCCTACCACCACCACCACCATCCATCACTGTCTCTACCGCCACCACCACCATCCATCACTGTCCCTACCACCACCACCACCATCCATCACTGTCTCTACCACCACCACCATCCATCACTGTCTCTACCACCACCACCATCCATCACTGTCCCTACCAACACCACCACCGTCCATCACTGTCCCTACCACCACCACCACCACCATCCATCACTGTCTCTACCACCACCATCCATCACTGTCCCTACCACCACCACCACCACCATCCATCACTGTCTCTACCACCACCACCTCCATCCTTCACTGTCCCTGCCACCACCATCCATCACTGTCCCTACCACCACCACCACCATCCATCACTGTCCCTACCACCACCACCACCATCCATCACTGTCTCTACCGCCACCACCACCATCCATCACTGTCCCTACAACCACCACCACCATCCATCACTATCCCTACCAACACCACCACCATCCATCACTGTCCCTACCACCACCACCACCATCCATCACTGTCCCTACCACCACCACCACCATCCATCACTGTCCCTACCACCACCATCCATCACTAACCATCACCACTACTATGCATAACCACATCACTAACCACCACCACTCCTATGCACCACCACAACACTAACCACCATCACCACTACTATGCACCACCACAACACTAACCACCATCACCACTCCTATGCACCACCACAACACTAACCACCATCACCACTACTATGCACCACCACAACACTAACCACCATCACCACTACTATGCACCACCACATCACTAACTACCATCACCACTACTATGCACCACCACAACACTAACCACCATCACCACTACTATGCACAACCACATCACTAACCACCATCACCACTACTATGCACAACCACATCACTAACCACCATCACCACTACTATGCATAACCACAACACTAACCACCATCACCACTACTATGCACAACCACATCACTAACCACCATCACCACTACTATGCACAACCACATCACTAACCACCATCACCACTACTATGCACAACCACAACACTAACCACCATCACCACTACTATGCACCACCACAACACTAACCACCATCACCACTACTATGCACCACCACAACACTAACCGCCATCACCACTACTATGCACCACCACAACACTAACCACCATCACCACTACTATGCACCACCACAACACTAACCACCATCACCACTACTATGCACCACCACAACACTAACCACCATCTCCCTCACCACAGAGGACATGCGGGAGATCATCAACAAAGACCTGGGTCTGGAGATCAGCCAGACGGGCGTAGGCACCAAGGTAAGTCTCATAATTCTTGTAAACCTTATAGACTTACCTTACCCGTGTAAGGTAGGCCTACTCTCACTAAATATATGTAATGTTTGCTCTCTCTAGTTAGGTTAGGTTAGGTAAGGTTCGTCAGGAACCAGGACAAGTGTTTCCTGTCGCGGGTCTTAGCCGTGTGACGACCACCAGCTGGAGCTTTTGGTTGTCTGATCGAGGACTTTTGCTGGCTTACCCCTCCAGTGCCGATGTATTTGTATTTTGTTTATCAGAGTTCAGAGCGAGCTGTAGCTCCCGTCCCTGCCTGTTCAGATCGACTGACGCTGTTCATATGAAAATAACAGACTGTGGAAAAGAACAATTATGTACACCTTGGGACATTTATTCAATGAAACGTTTCGCCCTGAGAAGTCTGGTGAGAGGTTTTCTAGCCATCCTCCATATTATAAACTGTTTAATGCATCAACGAAACAAGCGGCTTTTAAGAAAATAACAATAGTTCGACCAGCCGGGGATCCAACCCGAGTTATTTAACCCGCCTCCCGGGAAGCTGGATAAATTCTCTGGTTAAATAACTCGGGTTCGATCCCCGGCTGGTCGCAGTATTGTTACTGTAAAATATATGGATTTCCTGACTTCTCGTCATTCGTGGTTTGTAATGATCAGGTAAATCCCACAGTCATGTGCAGCATCTGGGTATCTTTATTGTAGACGTTTCGCCATCCAGTGGCTTTACCAATACAGATTTAAGGATATAATGGGAAGACAATAAAAGTATATGCAGTAAATGAGGTAATCAGTCCCTCAGTGTTGAAGACTCTGAGTCATCAGTCTTCATGACTGTGCTTCAGTCTTCAAGACTACGTTATTGTTCACTAGTTCTAAGACTGAGGGACTGATTACCTCATCTTTTGTATATAGTTCTACTGTCTTCCAGTTATGTCCTTGAATTTATACTGATAAAGCCACTGGATGTTATTATTAATTATTATTAAAGATTCGCCGGTATTCTTCCGGCCCGGGCCTTTGCCAAGTGGTGGCCCGGCCTTGGCTCCCTCTTTAGGGAGTGTCTGAGACCTAAGTCTCCCATGGGAGGAGGCACAAGTACCTCATCTTTGGGACCAACTGTCCCCAGGCCTAGCCACAAGCTAGGCCTCTCTGGTCTGCCATCCCCGCCCCAAGGGGACTAATGGGAAGGACAGTCTTATGAGCTAAAGGCTCGGGCTCAGGCACCTACCCTGCCCAAAAAGGGTTAGGCATGGTATCGATGATTCCGCCACTGGATGGATAAACGTCTACAAATAAAGATACCCAGATGTTGCACACGTGTCTGATTCTTCAT